>NW_020213146.1:0-8202 GCF_003070985.1 Temnothorax curvispinosus
AAAATTTATTTTAATATTTATTTTAATATTATAAAATACACAATAAAGGGAGATAATAGTAAATATTTAATTGAATATTATTATATATGTATATAAAGTACCTACTCACATTTGCGAGAGTACAATTAATTAATTACGATCCACGCGCGAACTAATAAGTTGGAATGTGAATAATTTTGCAATATTTTTTATACGCCAATCCCGACATTTGACTGTGATGCGCATTTATTACATTGCGATGAAAAAAATGAGAAAAAGATGCGAAGCTGCAATCCGTTCAATGTTCGCGATGTTTGTACAATTCATGTAATGAGAAATATTTAATAATTATATTATTAATAGATGTAATTAGTATATAACAACATTTCATTAGCTTAATTATCTAATCCTTGTATTATTTCACGTTATTGTCTTCAAAATCAAATTACATTTGAAACGGTGAAAAATTCGAAGCGCGTAAAATATACTCGAGTTTAAATGTCTCTGTGGAAACAATTATCGTTTGTAATCATCGCGAAACAATTCTTCATCGTTTGAGTTTCCAAATAAATAAACCGTGCGAAATATCGGTTTCGTAATTACGTGATCGTTATCTCAGTACATTCACGACTGGCTAATAACCGCGCGAGCTAGAATAATCATTTACTGTAACTATCGTACAATTTGGTACTCAGCCGTCGACATCAATTCGGGCAATCTGACTGGGTAGATATGATTTATTATATACTCATCGTGATTGCACATTTCGAAAAGAAACGCGAAGATACGCAGAATGACGCGCACTGTTACCTGCCTGCCTGCACAAGTGTCGATAGGTGATGACTGCGCGTAAACTCAACGCACCGACACGTGTAAAAACAACGTGTCATACGGCGTACAGAAAAAAAAAACACATTCTAAAGCTACGTACTAGACAGCTTCGCAGAAATATTTAACGGGCATTACAAAATAAACAAACGAAATAAATAATTTATTCGTTACATTTCAAGTATCTCCGACAAATGGTTTATCATCGTACGTGTTATACTTTATTATGTAGACTTATCTATATCTTAGATACTTTAATTGTTGCGATAAGCGATTATTAATTCGCGCAATTAAAAATTAATATACATATATCATCGTGACAATATAACTTATCGAAGCAGATATTCAACAATCCATTCTTTTGCAATCGAAACGGCGTAGAACAATTATCTCACCTGACACGCTTTTAAAATTTAAATAATAATCATAAATATGAGCCTCACAAGTAATTTTAATATTGCAATGCACCTCCCATGCTGATCATAGAACGTAACAACGTGAAGAAAAATTGAAACGCCACGTAACTGGCGTTAAAAAACATAACACGATTATAAATCTCTCCGATATCGCGCCTCTTTGAATATCGTCGCTAATCTCAATTAACCGGCGCGGCCAAAAAAATAAGGACAAACACAGTTTCCCGTAACACGTGAGCGGTATAACGAAACAGCGGTCGATTAATCATAGATTCGGCACGGCTCTCGTCTCCTTTCTCCATTAATCTTTGATACCACGGACAAAAAAATGGGACACACACGATCGGCCAACGTTGGTACTATACCCCGGTAATATTCGCAAATAACACCGCGCGAAAACAAGCGTTTCGTTTATCCGCGGGTAAACGCGGCATACAGAATTAGTATTCAAAGCCCCGATAATATCGAGCTTAACGAGACTTCTATATCAGGAAACCCGCGAGGTATTGATTTTACAAAGTCGCCGGGGCAAACCGAGCCGACGGCACACGAGACTCGCCCGTTCATCGGCGAATTAGCATCGATGAACTTTTCTGAACCCCGCGGAGTTGAGTCTGGACTCATTGAGTCTTTCTCTTTCTCTCTCTCTCTCTTTCCGTATCCCTTATTCCTTCGGATATACACGATCGCTTAAGTAGATGGAACGAATTGCAAATAACCGTCGGCGCGATGGCGGGCATTCCGTCCGAACGGGCGTAATTACGGATTTGCGATCCGCGTAGATTCACCGCGGTAATCGCGGATTTTTGCGCGACGCATAAAAGAGATTTGAGAACTCGTTCGGGCGAAGGCGCGCCCATAGAGGAGAGAAAAGGTTCGATTGTTGGAAGAACTCCGGGGTAGTTTCCGCGCCGAGAGTTTTACGTAATGCGATGAGCGGGCGAGTGTGTGTTGCGGCAACTTCGGGGAAACACTGGAGTCCGCTTTGATGCTCTTTGAAGAGTTCAAATCGCTACGCTGTAAGACCGAGGAGAGTGAGTTAAGGGGCGCTTCGGCGCATCGTAAATGCAAATTTTTCTAAAGAACTACAACGGCCGATCGATGTACTTATCCCCTTTCGAGGGTATTGGTGGCACCTCTCTGGAATGCTATCTGCTTAAAAATTACCGCGCGCGGATACGCGATGTCGCGTATGTAACGCGCCGGAGAAATGGTGTCTCATTCCTTCGTTGGAGATGAGAATTTATATTTGTCAAAAAAAAAAAGGAAAAAGGGAGGAAGGCACGAGGGCCTCTGGGATGGTTTCCTACGTCGCATTACGTTCTTACGTAGTATGGAATACGCGTCCCAGCAGACGGCTTCGTATATCCCTCATAATATCCCTCATAATCAGTACCGCACGCCAAAGTTATGGCAGCTCCGTGCCGCACGCACATAATTTATTCGAGTGCTCTCGTTTTAGGCGCACTCTATAAACACCGTTTAACGTCGTCGCATTTTCCCCCCTGCCGCGCCGTGTAATAAGTTAATAAGTTAAGTCGCGCAACGATGTGAACACTCCTTGATGACATTTCAGACGGATCTTCCGCGGTTAATCGCCTGGTAATAATTTATGGCGACCGAAGATCATCGCTGCTGCATTTCCGAAATAAATTTTTCGGTAAAAATTCCCAGTAATTGCCTGATTAAACAGCGATTACGAAGTAATGCCCGAGGGTCTTAAATTCTTTTCTTTTTTATAAATATCGCTGCGTGTCAGGCTCCAAGTTCTTTGAAAAGTTCATTCGCGCGTAATATATTTTTAACGTCGAATATTTTTAACGTGAATAGAATGTCGTTATTCTTCAATCCGTATGCTCTATAAAAATTTATAAAGATAAAATATTCTGGCGAGAGTGTGCTTATGTAAGAATAAGTTAGTATCCATAAATTTAGCCTTACTCGCCGGATTAACTCGTTACCCCTGATGTGATAGACGTTACCTTATATTTACGGAAATGATCTTACATATCCGGTAGAGGAACGTCGAGTTCGCAAGATTCACCGGTCGTGAATACACGGCAGTGCGCACAGGATTCTACTTATCAATCTAGGATTAGTCTGCACCCTTGCACACAGGTTATCCCGAGGTAATGCTCTCGTAATGAACGTTACTCATCAGCATGCAGCGGTATTATCCTGGTAGGAATATCGCGGGCCATTAATATCTGCTTCCCGATACGCGGATTATACGAGTTAACTATTAAAACGTGTTTGCATAACGGCGCGGTGTGCGTGTAAATGTGAAACCGCTAAACGAAACGCTTTCGTGTTTATTTTTTTTTTGGCTTTAATAAAAAATGCACGGCATAGCCTCATTATTTTTTTAACCGATTACATAATACCGCGTCCGCCGCGCCCGGCGATGAGTGCTGAATCGACGACGCAGCTGTTGCCTCGCGCGTCATCGGCTTTTTTTTCTTTCGATGATGTTCATTTTCCTTGATGACCTATCCGGTCGGCCCTTGATCTGCGACCGACGCGCATCCTTCCCACACGTCACATTTATAAAAACTGTATTCGAAGCGCCGACCCCTGTTACTAACGAGGGCGGCTCATGAATGAAGCCACGAGGATGCCCTCGCGTCGAGCACATTGAATTATTTCTCGCTCGTGTGAATTTTTACAACGTAGTCGTAATATCATGAATCCGTCGCACACGCGTGGGACTTGTGACCTGGGTCTGAGCAGATGCTATTATTGTTACAGAGGCAGCCCACAAAGAGCTAAATTCTTCGATGAAAGGCGACCTTTGTGCTATTATTACTTTTTATTCTCTCTTTTTATAAGGCTCCCAGCGGAGAATTAGCTCCCATTTAGCTTTTGCTTAATTTAACTTCGAGATCTGGGGATCTATAATACACTCGTCTACACTCGTCGCGTTATGATTGTTCAAAATAAGAGTCCGAAGATCCAATTAAGCTTGATTCTTCAATAGTGTTACTGTCAGTTTCGGGGCGGACGTAAAAAACGCGTGTCCACAATCGAAGAATTAATCAATTCATAGTTACAGAAAAATTGGACGCAAGATTTAACAACGTGTAAATTTTATTCTATCGCATATGCATATAGGCACACGTTTTTATGTATAAAAAGCCTAACAGTGTTACGTTAATTAGTCATAATTAAAAGAATTAATTTTGACAAAACTGTGACGACTGTATTATTTCGTACATCTGAACTCAATCTGTTAACCGCAATCTTTCCTTTCGAACATAGGGATGCATCTCACATACATAAATCCAGGATACATATCGCATCAATCGGTGTGAATGGAGGGCGTAGACGACGCCCACGTGTACACACACACACACACACACACACACACGCGCGCGCGCACACGCGCACACGCGCACACACACACACACACACACACACGATCGACTTTCATTCACGTATTTACCACGCTCCCGCGAAGTCTTACCCTAGCGTAATCACAAATGTGCCTAGACAGTAGACGTCATACGCATACATATGTATACGTTAGAATACGCGTTCGATGGCTGGCTATCCACGTGCAACTATTATATCGAGTGACTGACTATTAGTATACAACACTCGCCACAGGAGGATAGAATAGCGGGAGCGTAGACAGCTCCAGTTTGAGTAGGACGTGCGTTTCCGTACACCTCCGGTTACGGGGGTGCATCCAACCAATCGGATCGCACAATCACGCGTTCTGCTCGTAACTCGCTTTTTAAAGCCGCGATTAATAATAACTTTTCCCCCGACGCTGCCCCCACGTTAAACTGTCAATCGTGCACTCCTTTTTTTCCCGGATCGTCTCCCCCCGTTTGGTGTGACACACTCGTGCTTCGCCAGAAATAAAATTTCTCTCTCTCTCTCTCTCTCTCTCTCTCTCTCTCGCACGATCGATTTCTACTAATCTCTCCAATTCAGCGGAAACTCGCTCGGCCGAGCGCACTTCAGTGTGTAACGCCGCGAAAAGTTATGGCTCTTATCTCTTATCGAAGTATGATGTATGGCTGGCCATATGTTGCGCGCGTTTATAATATAGTTTAACCATATAATACCACCGCGCGAATACGCCGCGCGCAGCAAAGCTGAGGAGAAACTGGCACAAAACTGATATTACATCGCTACCACCGCCGCGGCCGTTTAATCTTCTAACATCATTCTCGCATTTCGTTATTTAATCGCGCGTAATGTCCGCCAGATATTCGTTTATATTGTATATCGTAAGCAGAAAATCTAAATTCAAAGTTATAAAAAAGTTTGTCGTGGATCTTCATCGTACGACTCTCTTCCGTTAGAAAATACGTGAAATCTTGCGCGAAAGACATCCGCATACAGATCGGCCATCAAAATGACACGTATTTTACAAAGAAATTTCAAACACTTTATGCACACTTCAAACGCGCTTTTCGCAGAAATCGCGGTGTGTATTCGCATGAGAGTGCGACATCGACATATTGGGTCTGATTGAACCACGACGCGGTTCAACTGCTTTGCGCCACGCTGGACAAGCACGAGGCAGATGAAAACATGAATACAACAAAATGAAGGGAGAATCTAGCTGGCAGTGCGGATTGGATGACAAAAATAACAGCTAGGGCTTTCACTTTTGACGTGTGTAGTGGTAAATACGCTCGTCGGGGACGCATACATGCATAAATCTACGCGCAAGGGCGATACCGTCTCAAAATGGGAAATACAATTTCATATAGAACGCTGGATTTGATAAGCTACGCCGATTGAAAAATGATAATAATATCGAGAAAGGAAAGAAAAGCCATTATTAATTTTGCAGTTTTCAAAAACGACGCTCTCAAAAATAGGGATAGCTTCGCAGGAAAAATTCTATTCGACATTCCCAACACTCTTTTTTTTATGCGGAATCACCGTCCGCCCGACCAGTTACGGGACGTCATGTAGATCGAATTTGAAATATCCTGAATGTCTGAATTTGCTTTGCGCTCCATATTTTTTTCCGCGATAGGAGATGGTACACGATAACGCAATTAAAGGAACAGCGTGCGGATAAAATAATAAAAGATCGCCGCATGGTGCGCACGGGAGGGATCGAACGCCGGACAATATTTTACAACCGATACTCGGCGGCGAATAACCGGCGCTCGCGACTATTACATAAAAAATCGGGCCGGGCGATTTTGAGGTTCGGAACCGGCTGTAAGCGCGATTGCGGAGCAGTAATCAAGTCCGGATGGGTTGCACTGATTGACAATTTTCCGCCGACCCCTACTCCCTGATCAACCTCTACGTTGTCCGCCGCACTTCTGCACTACGAATTCGCGAATATCGTTTCTAAATCAGCTCTGAAACCGATGGCCACGATGATTTACACGTTTCTCACGGGACAATTGATAAACGTAACGTATCTAACAAGAGGAAAAAAATATTATCGTTTCTTAAATTAAATTATACCATTGTAGATTAAAATTATTGAACAAATGAATTTTTTCTTCCGCGAAGAAGGGACGGATGATGGCCATTAATTGATGAGTTGGTTTTGTGTGATAGGAAGTATTAGCTGTCGCATTCGTATGCTAGATTAAAAAGTTGAAATATCGGTGTGAATGATTACCAATTAGCTAGCGGATAGGTTGCTCTCACCGACAGACGCCGCGGGTTGGCAAATGGATCTGGTCTGGACGCGTCTTTAATAGAGTCAAGAACCGATTGCGAGACAGAAAGAGAAAGAAAGAGCGAGGAGTCGTAGGAAAAGTGAACTATACCATTCGTAAATTGGAATATTTTCCAGTATTCGTCGCATGAGCAACGACTTCGCTTTCCATTCATTTGGTCCTCTATATTCTAGAGAGTTTCAAGTGCGATCGAAGTGAATACGTCAGTGATTGTTCTTTTAATATATGCAGAAAGGGTGGAACAGCACAAAATAATGCGTCTTTGATTAATTAATTTTTATATGTTCTTTTAATACATGCAGAAAGGGGGGAGAGGTACAAGATAATGCGTTCTTTAAGGAGGTATTCTAGTTTGAAAGATCGTAAAAAAGGTATTTTTCAGAAATTTTTTGTACGGAAATGAAAAAAGCGAATAACGCTAAACTTTGCATGTTTTTAGCCTTATTTTAAGAATATATTTTTATTTTTAAGTAACAAAAATGCTCTTCTTTTCTGTTATATCCTGGTTACTAGGAGGTGTAAATGATTCTAGCTGGTCTAGGTATCTGATGGAAACGCGAAAACTAAAAATCTTATTTAGAAGCAGTGTGGCTATTGTTTGAGCCACTTGTTTGAACCAATATTTCCATTCTGGACGGTCAAAATGGCGGCTTTTTTATTAAAAATATTATATTTTTTCACAAAATTTTGTTAGTATTTTATTAAAAAACAAAACTAATAAACGTATGATGTTTATTCTAATTCATTTATACCTCCTAGTGACCAGGATGTAATATAAAAAAGAGCATTTTTTCACTTAAAAAATAAAAATATATTCTTAAAATAAGGTTAAAAGAACATGTAAAGTTTAGCGTTATTCACTTTTTTCGTTTCCCTAAAAAAGTTCCTGAAAAATACCCTTTTTCACGATCTTTCAAACCAGTATACCCCCTTAACTAATTAATTTTCACATTATTTTGATTAATTTTCAAGCAGACAGTTATATATCGTGTGCCTGTAACATCTATCTCGTTTTCTCGCGTTCATTGTCTTACAAATTGACGACGGCCTCGTTTCAACCTCTCGAACTTTGCCATCTTAAGTAGACGACATGCGCATTCCGTCGACAATGGTAAGCAACAATGGGCGGTCGGATTAAAATGCAAATTAGTCCATAAGTCAGGACATTATATAATTGTTAGCTGTGCTGGCTGGCGGTTATTGTCATGGCAATAAACTTTCAAGATTTAAGGTGTCAGAGCGAGATAGAGATAGAGAGAGAGAGATAGAGAGAGAGAGAGAGAGAGAGAGAGAGAGAGAGAGAGAGAGAGAGA
>NW_020213147.1:0-795 GCF_003070985.1 Temnothorax curvispinosus
TATAACTATTTTCTTACGTTCATTTCGTGGTGGCGATCTTGAAAATGGACGTTCATTATAATGAACGATATGTTCATTACGTTCATCATGTTCATTTCTACGATTCGGCCGCGACCGTGGAGTCTCCACATTTTGTATTTCTACTGAAAAAATATATACATTTTTTTTAAATTTAATTACCTGTAAATTTTGAATTGATAATGTATATCAAACAATTTCTTATAATTATTATAGCTATTTTCATTACGTTCATTTCGTGGTGGTGATCCTGAATATGAAGGTGCAGTACGATTAAGATACGATGAAGATTGGTGGCTGACGCTTGAACCTGGCGAAATTGTATTTAATTCATCTAATGTCTCAGCAGGAGTATTTGCACTTGGAGGATCTTCTTCATTTGCGATGTTATCTGTACAATAAAGGGAAAAATTATAATTAATTTAATAATTATTTAACAATATAAATATATTATTTAATAATATTTTTAAACATTTTTACTTTTTTCTTTCGACTGATCATCTGAATTATCTAAATTAATATTTTCATCGTCACTAGCAAATAGCTGCCGTTTCTTAATTGGGAATCTTCTTCTATTTTTTTTTAAATTTATTTCCTCATCTGAATCCTTTAATTCCATCCTCTTTGTTAAAAATTTCTGAAGTTGCTGTTTTCCACTTGTTTTTTTGCTAATTTTTTCAATTTCTTTTTAATATTCTGTAAATTAACATATGTTGTTGAAATATGTTCTCCATTATATACTTATATATATATATATATATATATATATATATATAT
>NW_020213147.1:805-4196 GCF_003070985.1 Temnothorax curvispinosus
TGTGTGTGTGTGTGTGTGTGTGTGTGTGTGTGTGTGTGTGTGTGTGTGTGTGTGTGTGTGTGTGTGTGTGTGCGTGTGTGTGTGTGTGTGTGTGTCAATTATGTAGATAGTTTTATGTACTTTATTAATTTGCTCTGGAATTTCTCTATGTTGTAGTCGTAACCTTTGAATTGCATCGCTTCTGCGCATTTTACTAAATTTGAAGCGTGTTTTACGGTTCAATAATTGTTCTAAGGTACCTATAAAAAAATGTCTTCTTTAATATATTTTAGTTAAAGGAAATTTTAAAACTATAATAGTTATTTGTGTAACAAGTGCTGTAAGATGAAAATTCACGGGTGCGGAGTTGACGCACGAGCCGAAGGCGAGTGCGGTCACCGCACCCGGGAATTTTCATCTTACAGCACGGCTTGCACACCCTATTTTATGTTGCAAGTGCGTGGAAAGTGGTCTATCACGCACGCGTAGCGTGCGTAATGGGCCACTTTCCATGCACGTGTTACATAAAAATGTTTACTTTTAATTTAATAAATTATTCATCACTTCTCTCTCTCAATATTACGTTTTAAGTCTCCCTATACGTTACAGTTATAAGAAATAAATAATAAACACTACCATTACTACTGTTTCTATATCTATACTATTATTGTAAAGCAACAGAGTTTGCATTTTTTTTGTTCGCTATGATCTCGGAAACCAATGGACCGAATTTTTAACAAACGTATATGAAATAGGGGTAGAATTTCCCAGGGAGTGCTATAGGGTGTATAGTTTTTTGTTACCGATCTTCTGGAAACCGGTTTTTCTAATTTCTTCAATTTTTCGGTAAATAATTGACGGAATTTCAAAGAATTGTATATAAAACAGGGGTTGAATTTTTCGGGAAGTGCTATAAAGTGTATAATTTTTCGTTACCGATCTTTTAAAAACCAGTTTTTTTAATTTTTCCAATCTTTCGGAAAATAATAAGGGGAGAGGGAGGAAAAGAAAGAGAGACTATTTGCGTGTCTTAATACACATGTTCTCCGGGGCGAAGCCCGGCGAGGCATGCTAGTATTATGTATAATAGTAAGCAATCTTTGCTTTATAAGTTACTGTGTAGGTACGTATGTATATCCGCAAACATTGTTAGACATAATAAAAGTGCTTCCATATTACACTAGAAGATAAAACATATTTATAAATTCATCTTCTCTTATCTATAAATGACTTCGATAAATTTATGAATTAATACTTGACTATATATATATAAATTTTGCTATATAAAATATTGCCATAAAATACACTTAATCCTTGCATGACTCTAGAACTATAATCATATCTTTCTTATTTCTATATTATTATATATTTATTAAATATAAATCCAAAATGAATAAATTAATACGCTAACCTACGTGATTCAATATTATGGCCGGTATTCATAGTCTTCGAGATTGTCTTAAGTAATGTCTTAAGACGCTAATACGGCTCTGTGATTGGTTCATAACATCTTAAGATTGAACTTAAGACGGTCTTAAATAACTATGAATACCGGCCTATGTCTTCCGTGTTGCATGCAAATACGTTATGTTTTCGCACATACATCATATTAATAATTCTATTATATTATTATTGTTACTATTTAATATAATTCTTATCACTATTGTCATTATTACAGTTATTATTATGTATTGATGTTGCAGGTCATCTAATTGTACCATGAGTTACGCAAGTTATTAATAATCCATATCAATTTAACAATACAAATGTTACAGGGATCGTTCTAAAATTTAATTAATATTTAATTTAGAAATATTTAATATATGTATGGCAAATGTTCTAAATATTCTGCATATATTTTCATAGAATAGACATCTCGTAAATGCTCGTAATAATCAATATTAAAACAAAAAATTATTTAGAATTAAAGGCAAATTTTCAAGGTTACCATTTTAATTTGCTATGTAAAAATGAAAACATCTTTTCTTTAATTTGCTATGTAAAAATGAAAGGTTCATTTGGCTAAGGCCACAAGAAGAAATTCAGAATAAGCTGCATACAAATAAAATCTCGGAAACGACACGACAGAAGATTATTAAAAGTTATTTAACTTCGGCGGTGGAACAGCTAACGGGCGGAGCTTTTGATTTATTCCGATGTCTTACCGAATTTGCTATAACATTAGATTACACCTCGCGGTCTCCCGATGATCCTCTTACAGTTTCGACTTCATTAGGCACTCTGATCATGTGGTAGCAGATACCGATTAAATATAGACATAGCGCGTGATGTGTGCGCGCGCGTTGTAAGCCGCTTACGGGAGCAGTTGCGTGTACATTTTAATGTAAAACACCATCATCATTGGTCGGCGTGTCATTAGCGATTGTAAAGTAATCGCGCACGAGTTTGCAACGACTGCGCGGCGGTAGCACATTTCACTCTGAAAGAGCGCATTGACTAACATTGATAGCGGATATACATACGTACACAGTAACAAGTGGAATTAAAAATATACAAAATGTCCTCCGTAAATGTAATTTCAAATTAATTGCACTGGTGGCTTAAATACTCATATATTATATTTTATACTTGTTCGATATGCTGAAAGCCGAATTCATGAAAAACATTTAATAACAAATAACCGCCACATATCTAATTTCTATATTTTTTATACAGAGCAATTGCTCTGTACTTCATACGTGCGCCAACATAAACTGACAGCTTAATATATATTATTAATTCGTCAATAATTTTCAAATTACAAACCCCATTTCGATAAATTCTTACATTTATATATATCTTGTTTGCGATTATTTCTATATTTGATGAAGCAATAATTATTTATGAATCCTACAGTTTTTAAATAATGTTTGATTATAAAAAGATTATTGCATTCTTTCAAGTTAATAATAAATTCTCTTATTAAAGTATTATAAGAATTATATAAATTTAAAGATTAAATCTGTGTGGAAAATTTTACGAAATCCACTTCGCGACAGTGGTTAAAAAAATACATTTTGCTAACAATTTTTTTATATATTCTCATATATTTGCACGTTCTTATATTTTCAAGTGCATTACCTAGCTCTCTATTTAGAGACCTCTTTGCCACATGTTGTGTTACATCACGCAAGCTTACATTCAGTAATTTCAGTCACCGGTCTCAAATCTGTACATCTTTGTTTATCAAGAAACATCTTTATGAAGACACATATAAACTGAATATACTGAGTATAAATAAATGCTAAACATAACGTTTTAACATTGCAGCGTATAAAGACTGTATATATTTGCTTAACATAGAACGGAAAAATAATTTTCTTCGCAATGCAAGAATAATATTCGTAAAAGTAAAGTGTTTTATTTGCTGTCTTTATCGTTTCTAACCGATGCAATCTGAAAGATCTAACAG
>NW_020213148.1:0-1967 GCF_003070985.1 Temnothorax curvispinosus
AAATTATTCAAAAAAAGGTAGAATAATATTTGTTTTTATAAAAATTTCCGTTTCGAGAAAATCGTATTTAAACATTGGAAAATTGTAATTGTAAATTGTAATTGCGTAACTCACATGTTACCTATTGTTATTCTCTTATGCCCGTTCTAGACTGGAGGATGAGCCGACTCTCGGCTCATCCGAGTGAGTGGTGTAGACGGATAAAAGTCATACTAAAGACTTCTGAAGTTAGCTTTCAATCGTACCAATTGAAAGTGTTTGAAGTAATATTTACAAATGGAATCCAAAAATAAGAAACTGTCAACGAGAGAAATGGTAAAAGCAAGGAAAAAAAAGATTTTGGTATGTAAAAAAACTACTTTTTTTTCTTGTTCTACAGAGTCAGCATTATCAATAAAATGTGTACATTTTTTATGTGTTTAGGAAGTAAAAACAAGATGTGTTTCATTTGACGAAGAAGAAATTTTTAATTTAATATCAATATATTTTCTGCCAGCAATACAAAATGAGTTTAAAAAAAGTAAAAGGTATATACGAAAAAATCGCTACTCTCCATAACATGTCAGAAGAGTATTGCAGAAATGCAAAAGATATTCAAACTAAAATAAAAAATTTAAGATCTGAATATATAAAAAAGAAACCCAAATTAGGTAATAAATCAGCTGTACTACTTATTAAACAACTCATTTATAATATTTATATAATAATTTATATAATATTTATAATATTTATAATATTTATTTACTATAACTGTTTAATGTTATTATGTATAGGAGGTACACTACCTGATGATTTTCCATTTTATGATGTTTTACATAAGCTGTGGAGTGAAAAAGATATATTTAATGATGAACTTCTTGATGATTCAATGGTTGATGATAATTCTGATGGTATATTAATAATAATTTTTTAAGGATTTTTACCTTGTGTCGTTCATTTATTGTTGTTTAACATTTGGTGTCACCGAATGTTAAACAAGGATAAATGAACGACATCTGTAGAATGTCCGCTATTATTTTCAGGCGAGTAATCAAATTCTACATCTTTTAATAATTCTTCACCTTCGGGATCTTCATTGCTGCTGTTATCTAAAATATTGTATTTTATTAGAAATAATGTCATCCTTATTTATTGTAATACAGAAAAATTATTACACAAGGTAAAAATCCTTAAAAAATTATTATTAATATACCATCAGAATTATCATCAACCATTGAATCATCAAGAAGTTCATCATTAAATATATCTTTTTCACTCCACAGCTTATGTAAAACATCATAAAATGGAAAATCATCAGGTAGTGTACCTCCTATACATAATAACATTAAACAGTTATAGTAAATAAATATTATAAATATTATAAATATTATATAAATTATTATATAAATATTATAAATGAGTTGTTTAATAAGTAGTACAGCTGATTTATTACCTAATTTGGGTTTCTTTTTTATATATTCAGATCTTAAATTTTTTATTTTAGTTTGAATATCTTTTGCATTTCTGCAATACTCTTCTGACATGTTATGGAGAGTAGCGATTTTTTCGTATATACCTTTTACTTTTTTTAAACTCATTTTGTATTGCTGGCAGAAAATATATTGATATTAAATTAAAAATTTCTTCTTCGTCAAATGAAACACATCTTGTTTTTACTTCCTAAACACATAAAAAATGTACACATTTTATTGATAATGCTGACTCTGTAGAACAAGAAAAAAAAGTAGTTTTTTTATATACCAAAATCTTTTTTTTCCTTGCTTTTACCATTTCTCTCGTTGACAGTTTCTTATATATACATACTGAAGTTATTTAGCTCTCAATCGTACCAACCTAAACAACTTAAAATTGTGCAGTGTAGACGGACGATCGTAATCGGATGAGCCGAGAGTCGGCTCATCCTCCAGTCTAGAACGGGCATTACTGGACCACGGCACTCGTATTAAATATAATTAGCGAAATGCGAT
>NW_020213149.1:0-1814 GCF_003070985.1 Temnothorax curvispinosus
TCTCTGAGATATTCGTAAACTGCGATATGAGAGTTAAGGTTTCTCTGGGATATTCGTAAACTGCGTCGTAGTGAAATGCTGTGCCAAAGATTCTGGAATATTTATCACAGTAGGTTGCGCCGGAAGTATAAGATGAAATAAATATCAGTGATATATTTGTATGATATTTGTTTTCAGTGAAAGATTAGTTTTTAACATAAATTACAATCCTTGTATAATTTTAATTTAAATATGAAAAGTAAATAAAATGCAAACAGCAGGAATAGTTTTTAGTTGTTGAAAAATGTATCCGGCACAAACGCTTTATAGCTTATATCTGTAATATATATGTATATTAACTAAAATTTAATTACTAGCTTACCTTGTTTTTATTACTCATTAGGTCATAATCCTGCTCTAGAATCCGTTTTAATGTGCTATCTGTAGCAAGATCATCGCCTGGTTTCATACTGGCTCCAGATTGGCTACCACCACCCACTGTGTTCATCGTCACTTGTTTCACCCATGTAATCAGAACCACGGTCGTATAATCAGAACTACTCTCTGTATCCTCTTCTATGTTTACGTCCTATAAATTACAAATGTAATTCTTATAAACTTTTCTTACTTTCGCAGTCCTCGATCTGCAATATCATACGGATAAATTAAATTATGCGGTAAATTAAACCTTTCATAGCGCAGCAACGTCAAGAATATTACGCCCTCACAACACGATAGTCAATCAGCGTTACACATATTTTTCAAGTTATTGATACTATCTCTTTCTGTTATTAAATTATAAAAGTTCTGAAACGTCCAAAATCAAATTTGTAACTTGAAAATGAAACTTACTTCCGTATAATAATCAGCGTGTTGGCCTGAACTGCCATCTTCGGAAATTCCGGTCGTAGATGATGCAGCTCGACTGCCACCGCTTCTCGCTCTACAACGAGGTTCTTGATGCTCTGTTTCGTTTCGATTAAGCGCTTTGACATCTTATGGCTTCTCTTTTTGCGTTTGTCCCAAGACAGATTCCAACCCTTACACAATGATAAAATATATTTATATTTCTTTAATGTGTACTTTAATATGATTTGTACAAGATTAAGTAGCTTCGCTAATGCTTTTCTAACTTACTTGGAAGTGCATGAAGTATTCCACTGCTTTTCTACCTCTTAATGACATCAATGACATCAAGCATCTGCAAACAATTTTATAGTTAGTTTAAACTGCGAGTTTCCGTACGATGACAAAATTACTTATATCTACTTGTACATAATATAAGTTTATTTCTATATTTCATAAATCTGTAAATTGATGTAATTGTTCAAATACAACTTTAGTAGGTTACCTCTCTACTTTTGCAATCTATATCTCTTTCATATTGCAAGCTACTTTTTACTAAGTTCAGAATTAAATTTGCATTTTACACTTACCTATATTTTTACACGTGAAATGTAGGGTATTAGGCATAAACAAATCTGATAAATAAATTGAAAATAGATTAAGCACGTTTCCCGTGTTGATAAACTATTACGTAATGCGTTCCGAAACCACCACATATTCTACGTCTCACCCCTACTCTCCGGCAGCTAAACGATATACAGTTTTTCGCTTTTTTTAGCAAAACCGTGATCTAACAAACGTTTTACTTAGTATATTCGGAACTAACAAACGATTCCGCATCGATTGACCACGGTTTGAATCGAAAATTGTAAAGAATTCTATATTTACCGGCTAAATTAACACTAAAAATTATTTTCGTGATTACGTAAAAACTATTAACTAACAAACGTTCTAATTAGTCTAACAATCAATAACAAACGACTAACAAT
>NW_020213150.1:0-3577 GCF_003070985.1 Temnothorax curvispinosus
AGAAACAAGTAATAGATGTTTTTGACTCGGTGGACAGTTTGAAGATTGAACCTGTAAAAGATGATTATTGTGCTAAAGTTCATTTAAAGGATAATTCATTATTTCGATATGCGCCTAGACGAATGTCAGAGATTGAAAAGAGAGAATTGGATAACATCATTGATGATCTTCTCAAACGGAATATTATAAAGCCTAGCATATCTCCATATTGTGCCCGTGTTGTATTAGTGCCAAAAAGGGATGGGAGGAGGAGAATGTGTGTGGATCTCCGACCTTTAAACCAAAGAATCTACCCGCAGAAGTACCCTTTCCCTATCATCGATGATCAATTGGATGAATTATATGGAAAGAAGTATTTCACTAAATTGGATTTAAGGGATGGATTTCATCAAATCGCAATACATCCTGATTGCACCAAATATTTCGCATTTGCAACATACAATGGGCAGTATGAGTATACGAGGCTACCTTTTGGTTTCTCTGAAGCGCCAGCTGAATTCCAGAAGCGCATATTATATATGTTCCGGGAGTTACTCTTAAAAAAGAAATTGTTAGTATATATCGATGATTTATTGATAGCTACGGTCGATATTCAAGAAAATTTGGATATTTTGAAACAGGTTCTAATCATTCTTAAAAAATATAATCTAGAGTTAAATTTATCAAGGTGCTCATTTTTGAAACATGAAATAGAGTACCTTGGTTACTTGGTAACACGAGATGGCATCACAATGAGTAAGAGACACGTTCAAGCAATAACAGATTATCCAATACCCAGTAATGTAAGAGAACTTCAAGGATTCTTAGGTTTGTGTAATTTTTTCCGTAGATTTATTAAAGATTTTGCGCTAAAAACGAAGCCTTTACAAAATTTACTTAAGAAAGGAGCTCAGTTTGATTTTGATGCTAACTGCGAAAATGCATTGGAACAGTTGAAAAGGGAGTTAGTATCTCCGCCGGTTTTGCGAATTTATAATCCGGGTGCAGAAACGGAGCTTCACACAGATGCTAGTAGTCATGGTTTTGGTGCGATACTGTTGCAGAAACAGAGCGACGGATATTTTGGTCCGATAGCATATTTCAGTAAATCAACAAATGATTGCGAAAGAAATTATCATAGCTTTGAGTTAGAGACTTTAGCAGTAGTAAAAGCAGTAGAGCGATTCCATGTATATTTGCAGGGCATTAAATTTAAAATTGTAACGGATTGTAATTCTCTGGTCATGGCGATGAAAAAAATCAATATTAATCCACGAATTGCGAGGTGGAGTTTATTTTTACAAAATTATCAGTATGATTTGATACACCGTATATCCAAAAAGATGGTACATGTGGATTCTCTGAGTCGAAATGTGATGATTGTTAATAATATATCAGTAGAAGATGAAATCATGTATAAACAATTGACTGATCCTAAATTAAAAGAAATTGCATCAGAGTTGGAGATGAAAGAAAACAAGTATTTTTCACTAGTTAATGGTCTGGTCTTTAGAAACTATCAAGATAAGCAATTATTTGTTGTTCCAGATAATATGGTAAATAATGTCATTAGAATTCATCACGATGAAATGGGTCACGTTGGCATTGACAAAACTATTCAGGGAATTCTCAAGTACTATTGGTTCACTTGTATGAAGATAAGAGTTAAACAATATATAGAAAATTGTATAAAATGTCTTAGTAACACTATTGCTGCGGGAAAAACGGAAGGAGAAATGGAGCTTGTTGATATTGTACCCGTTCCTATGCATACGATACACGCGGATCATTTTGGTCCTTTAGAAGAGACTGCGGAAAAATATAAGTATATTCTGGTAGTTGTGGATGCATATACTAAATTTGTCTGGTTATATCCGTGTAAATCAGTATCTTCGGATCACACTGTAGCACACCTTACAGCTTTGAGCAATTTATATGGATGTCCGGAAAGGATAGTTAGTGATCGCGGAACAGCGTTTACTTCTAGTGTGTTTGCCCAGTTTGCACAAGAAAATGGTATTAAACATATAAAGACGGCAGTTGCCTCACCTTGGGCAAATGGCGCGGTAGAACGTGTAAATAGGTTTTTGAAATCAACTCTATCTAAGGTTATTGAGGATCTGAGTGATTGGTCTAAAAAACTCGGTAGAGTACAGTATATTTTAAATAATACCTTTCATAAGTCAATAAATGCTACACCTAGTATGGTATTTTTAGGGTATGATCAAAAGAATCAATCAGATAAGGATCTTCGACGATTTATGGATGAGTTGATTGCAATTGATAAAAATATTGATCAGGAACGTAATAAGGCTAGAGATACAGCAAAATTAGTTAATAGTGCGGTTCAGGAATATAATAAAAATCAATATGATAAACGACATAAGAAACCAACAATATATAAAGAGGGTGATTTAATCTTAATTAAAGTGCTGCAACATAAACCGGGCATAAATCAAAAATTATTTCCAAAATTCAAGGGTCCATATCAGATTGCTCGAGTGCTGCGAAAGAATAGATATGTTGTAACGGATATACCTGGATATAGTCTTACTCAGAAACCTTTAAATACTATCTTGTCAGCTGATAAAATAAAACCATGGATAAGAATAACCGAAGTGGCACCACAGGTATCGGAGGATATATAAATTTGCGTTAGTATATAAGGCTATTAACCATTGAACGTTCATTCGTATAGGATGATAAATAATTTATATATATAAAAATGTACAGATGAATAGTTCGGGACGAACTATAATGTCAGGATGGCCGAGCTGTAAGCGGCAGAATAAATAGAGTAAGTTATCGACACGGGGATGTAGGAATTCCACAGTTTGCGAGAGGTGACGTAGAATAGTCGGCGCTAGCGACAAATGTGAGACGAGTATGATTTAGGAGTATAAGGAAGAGTGAGTCGCGAAGTAGCTAGCAAAGAGACAACATGTATAGAAAGTGAGAAAGTAGAGAAGAAGTTAGTGTGAGAATATGAAGTAACGGTAGTAAGACTGAAAGCGTTATATGATAATGGAGATAGAAACGGACCCTGTATTATGTGATAATGGTGATATAAACGGACATTGTATTATTTGAGATTTGACGACAAGAAGAAGTGAAATGTATATCTCTTGAGACCAGAAATGAATATATTAAATATATATATATATATCCTGACAATATACTAAATGTGTACAGTTAATTTATCAGAAGTGGGATACAGACTAAATTATTAACTTTCGGGCGAAATAATAATCACGTGAGTGTAGGGGATGTACAGAGTTCCGTGCGCGTGATCGTGCGGTGTAAGCCATGGTATACGTTGTGTTGGAATTCAAGGGCATGGCTGATATGTATTTTGATGGAACAAAAGGACATTGAAAATTTAACGATAAATCAATTGAGATCATTGGCTTCGCGACTTAAATTAGGAACGAAGGGCTCTCGCGCAGCAATTATAATTCGAATAATAGACTTTTATACGGAAAACGGGTGGCCAAAGAATATGGCTCAATTTTCGGGACGCAGTGGTGAGGTTGGCAGAAACTTGAAGGAGACAGAAAATGAAAATGAGCAGCAGAAAGGAGCAGGACATCCCGATATG
>NW_020213151.1:0-1150 GCF_003070985.1 Temnothorax curvispinosus
GGAGGGCATTTATTGGGCCATTCTCGTCCCACCAAATGTTTTTCATAGCAGAATGATATTCAACTGCCTTAGAATCTATCGTCGACATTGGTCTGGTTTTATTGACACATACGATATTTCCTGACAGTCTACAATAAATATAATCTATCTTCATTCAGTTGAACAAATATTTTTATATAATGTATTATGTAGGCTGCGGTCCACTTGACGCTACAAATGCTTTGGAGCGTTCTTCTTCTTCTTCTTCTTTCTTCATTGAAAGAAAAGAGAAGAGGAATGCTTCGAAGCATTTGCAGCGTCAAGTGGACCGCAGCCATAAAGATAAGGTTTTACTACTTTGTGATTTAAAGGTAGAAAACTTTAATTAGTTTAAGGTTGATAACACAATTAGATATAATTATCCTATATATAAAGTATAAATAGCTATCATGATTAATGCTGTAAAACTCTCAAAAGAAAGGGAGTTATTCATGTGAAAAATGTAATTTTATAAAATTTGTGCAAAGACATTTTAACTTATATTTTCAACGTTATGTCATAATAATGTTTTATATCTTTGAATGTTTTTTTCAATTTGCTTCTCGAGGATTATTTACATGCCAGTTCCTTTATGTTTAATTGCATGAAGTCCGTAAAAAGTAGATGCAGTTGATGATCGAGACCATTGCCTTGTTGCTGGATTAAAGTGCATGCCACGAATCAATTTTGTTTCGCAGCCATCTGTATGAAAAAAGGAAACGATTAAGAAACTATTACAGAATGTAGAATCACTTATGGATATTTGTTTTAAACTTGTTATAATTATACATATTTTTAACAAAATACTTTTTTAATTTCTTTCTAGAATTAACAACAAGAATAAATCTTTTACAATTCTCCAATATACGTTGAACTTTGTGTGGAGCAATAAATTTATTCCATTGATGATTACCGCGAGGTGCACTTCCAAAAATGTATTCAGCCGCTACAATAGTAGATAGCAAAGATGTTAGAGTTTTGTTTATCGTCGTTATAAAAATCGATTTGCCTGGTTTCACGATTTTCACACATTCCTGTACAAAGTTTTAAAACATTTGGTTTTTATATCGTATATTCATATCTAATAAATCTTATATAACTTTTATTATAATAATGTACTTTTAAAAATATT
>NW_020213152.1:0-2364 GCF_003070985.1 Temnothorax curvispinosus
TTTTGTCCAGAATTAAAGTATGGACAATAACGAAGACGGCAAGCACCAATTGCGTATAAAAAACAAAAAAAAATTAGAAAATTACAGTTTTATTTTCGATTCTGCGGTCGACTCATGACAACATTTGCTGCACATAAAAGTTTTAGACTGTGTACGTATACAAAAACCTTGCAGCCGTCAAGGAAATACAATAAAGAAGAATCCTGTGCTTGCAGAAATGAGCTGCGAACTTTAGTATAAGAGCAAAGTATGTTAAAAAATTTCATATATGCACATGTTACGCGTCTCCCCGAATTCGGCCAAAAACATACGGATCAGTATAACGGGTAGCCCTAGAGCAGGTGCTCTGTATGTATGTGTAATAAGAATCGGTGATCACTTCTTTATCGACGCTGGTCGAGTTTGCCTGCGCTCTGTATGTATATATATAGGTGATTTTTGTGAATTTTTTGTGGAGAAAGTAAACAAAATAAATTATTCAGTATTTTTGGATTATATTTATGATACTTTTAAGTAGTTATAAAAATTTTTTCAGCCCATTTGGCGAAGCGGGATACTGGGCAACGGCGACCTATGCGCGGAATATGTTGCTCCATGGCGGAAGTCCTCCAGGTCGTAAAATGTTTCTGAAACATCGAATCAATCGATTTTCCTGTTCAATACAAGTGTCCCTGTAGAGTAGACTACAATCATATCGATATATGCAATATTTAATTTTTTATAAGCAAAAAAGTATCGAAAATTTATAGTGAAAATTAATTTTTCTTTTTGAACTGCCGCTATTTTATGAATTTTTATTCAAAATAATTTTTTTTAGTCTACTCTATAGGGACACTTGTACTGAACAGGAAAATCGATTGATTCGATGTTTCAGACACATTTTACGACCTGGAGAACTTCTGCCATGAAGCAACCTATTCCGTGCGTTGCCCAGTATCCCGCTTCGCCAAATTATTTAAATGGGCTGAAAAAATTTGTATGTCTACTTAAAAGTATCATAAGTATAATCCAAAAATATTGAATGATTTATTTTGTTCACTTTCTCCACAAAAAGTTCACAAAAATCACCTACTTTTTAGACCTACTGAGGGATATGGACTCTTAAAAGTACATTACTCTCTATTCTCTACTTTAAATAACTTTTCCTTTCAATATATCAACAATTCATTGCTTTAAATAATTTTCCTTCGTTCATACATATACTATTTCCACATAAATATCAATTATTTATGTCTATTAGTACTCAAAATAACTGCTATATTTTTCAACCTTTTTTTTGTTTATAACTTTTTAACGAGCGACGACTAAAACCTTCTGAAGGTCACTCGGGGACATGACTTTGACAACATATATCAAGGTCATTGAAATATCGGTGAGGTCGCCCTTAATCTAGACATTTACCACCGATTCTTACACATACATACAGAGCGCAGGCGAACTCGATCAGCGTCGATAAAGAAGTGCTCACCGATTCTTACGTCGTACAGTCTTAATCCGCCACTCCTGCTGCCATTGTAGACGACGCTTAAGAAATGTGCCACTAATGGTCATTTCTATCAACGCAGGTTAATTTTAATCTTGGTTTAACTTACCTGTCATCTTTTCCTAGTTCTAAAAGTTAGAAAAAGATAGAAAGTAAGTTAAACCAAGATTAAAGTTAATCTACATTGGTAGAAATGGGCATAAAAGGGAATGTGAGAGGCTGCAGCGCGGTAATATGCCCGATAGTACTCATATCTGGTATCAGGACTGAAAGTGTTCCTCTTGCTGCCAAGGCGATAGGTGTAATTACTATGTTATTGTAAGTACAAGTTCTTTGGTCAATAATTTGAAAAGATGCGATAAGTGAATAAGTATTTCATTGTTTATTTCAGTTCGGTGGAAACGAGAGGAAAATACATAGTGGAATATTTGCCATAACAGTTTTGATGTCCTTGTTGAGCGCATCGAGGTTTCAATGACAGTGGTTCTGCAGAGACAATTGGCCGATGTTTTAGCTGCCGAATCAATTGATGAATCTCATCACTGCAGACTGAATATGTAAAGATCTTATTTTAGCGTAATAACTAACGCAAGATAATATTAAAGTTACACACGCAAGATAGGTTTTACAGTCATATATGCAAGATAATTTTATACTTATACATGCTTTTTGTAAATGTATGAATGTATTGTGTTCAAATTAATCTATTATCGTAAAAATTTCGTGACATTTTTTATCATACAATTTTTGACATATCTCGGACTTTTGAGATGTCTCAGAATGTTATATTTGCACTAGTGGTTTTATGATAATTGTAACGTAGATATAAAAGTTTATATATATAGATACTCAGGCGAGAACGTATACGCTCTTATTATCGT
>NW_020213153.1:0-6251 GCF_003070985.1 Temnothorax curvispinosus
ACCATGCGATAACTATTCCGACATGCGAGAAACTATGCCGCAAACGTCTCATCGAATATATGCTCGCACGCGATTTTCCATCGTTGTCCCTGACGTTCAGCACATACCCGTTCTTTCCCGACACCCTCTCTCGCTCGCTCGCTTATTCGAATTCTCCGCGCGATGGATCGAAAAGTAAACGAAGCGGCTTCGTCGTTCTCGATGAATGATAAACGAGTAGATCCTGACTTTCCACGCGGGATAATTACATCGTTTTGAACGGTCGCTTTTACGATATTGACCGAGAACGCTTTAAACTTTAATACTGAACATTTTCCATTTTCTAATAACTACAATTACTAATTAAGTATTGATAAAATATAGTAATCACGTATACATATATCGTAGGATTTATTTAAAAAAGAAGCCTCTTTTTATTATTGGAATTTTGTAAATTGTACGTGAATTTAACATCGGTTTCTCCGTGTCACGCGGCGATTTCTAATCTTGGTTCTTGCAAAACTGCACTCTACGTCTTAATCCTGTGGATTTCTCGACTAACATCATCATGCGCATAGTGCCTTGAGGTCTGTGCCATTGCCTGATGGAGAACGCAGTGCGCAGCTGGCACAGACGGTTCTGTCAAAACCCCTACCAATCCTCCGAGTGGGGGTACAACCGCCACCGCCACCGCCGCCGTGGTGTAACCCCTTACCACTGTAGAAATGTAAAATAAAGCGTTTTTTTTACGATTTTTTTTTTGATGGAAGGAAAAGTAAGAGGATTTAAGGATGTAATTAAAAATTATTCAATAATAGTACAAAATGGCGACGCTGCAGTCATTCTCGCGAGGCATGTTTAATTTGACGCGCTCTGCGGCACGCAGTATAACTGACGCAAATTTGAATCTAGGAAAAATTTTTTTCTTTTAATCTACATGAGTATAGCTAGAAAAATACGTAGGGGATTTTGAAAATATTAATTTTTGTGTGATTGGCGAGCATTTGAAGTAAACAGTTCAATTTTTGACAAAAATAGGGGCAATCATTTGTTAATAAATAATGTTAGAATCAACTTATTGAAAATCCCGTACGTGTTTCTCTTCGGAATGTTATTTTAAAAAAGATATGGTCAAAATTTGGAGTAAATAGAATGAAAATTGTTGGACTTATGCTGCGTGCCGTTTTAAAAAATCGTGTTTCGAGAAATACTCCTTTAAAGTTTTGAGATGTGTTATGGACGGAAAAAAATGAAAAATGTGACTGTTTAAAATTTTTTACCATTAATCTGCTATCCCTGGACCATAAAGCTGCTCTTCCCTGCTTAAATATTTTTCCTCATTTTCTTTTCTCGTCGATTTTATGCTGGTGCGTGCCTGTTTTGCCGCATCTGTCAAAGACTGCTCGGCGTGCTTGATCCGCATAGCATCGGCTTCAAGGCAAAAATTGTATGCTTGGAGGCCAATATCCATCTCCAAAACTTTCATAATTCGCAGAATGTTAGACAAACCGTCGTTAAAATTACACACAGCAATATCAGTCGCTACTTGCAATACTTTTTTGCCACTTGAGTAGAACTTAGGAGCCAAGTTCCAAACAGTTGCATTGAAACTTTCGTTGCAGTTTATAGTGTATTAGAAAAGTTAGAAATCAAAAGAAAAGTCATTAAGCTGTACCCTTCCAGCAGGTATCTACATGCCGCAGGTAGTCGTTTCGGAGCAGTCCGACGCGCTTGGGAAAGAACTCGGAATTTCCAAGAAAAAAATTTTGTACAAGTATAAAACTTTTTTCCCTTTATTCTAGAAGGTTTAAAGCATCTTTTAAGCCAATAAAAAAAATCGATTTTTTCAAAATTCTACAGTGGTTACCCCAAAAACTTCAATTTATTAACAATTTACTGCTTTAAATGTCGTGTTTTGGTAAAGCAGCGACATTCTCGCGAAATAAAATATTTTCTGCTTTAAAAAAAAAAACGTAATATTAGTCGTTTATGCCTATCAGTACTTAAAATAATTGCTATATTTTTCAAACTTTTTTTGTTAATAACTTTTTAATAAAAAACAACCGCCGGTTAAAAACTTCTGAAGGTCACTCAGGAAAGTGACCTTGACAACATATGTCAAAATCAAGGTCATCGGAAAGGATGTCCCTTTTATGCATAATTACCCATTTATCTTACCTATGACAAAGTGCCAATTGCAGTGAGTTTATATCTCTGTTTTTAAACAATTAATATTTTAAATATTTTTTCTTCAAAAGTTTTTTTTAATTCTTAAAATAAATAGTCAAAAATATTAATTAAAAAAAAATACATTTACTGTTGCGGAATGTTATTATTTATTCTCGCATCGACAAACATACAAGTAATATTAATAATGTAAATGAATAAATATTCTATCATTTTGAGATCTTTCGATGTGAGAATATTCTCGTGTGCTTCTCCGACACTACCCTCCACACGGCTTTTCCTCGGTACCTCACATACATTTGTCTTGTACACGCGTATGTTAGAACCAATCAGGTCATTATAATTATAAACATACCCAACCAAATAAGGTAAAAGTTGACGTACTAAAGAAGGTAAACCAGTGTATGTGTGTGAGGTCGTACCGATGGATGTAATATGTAACATGTAACGTTACAGTCAGTCTAAAAATAGCGAGCCAACAGCTCACTTCGGCGTTGTGAGGTAAATATTTTAAAACTATATCGATCGTCACGTCCAGTCTAGCTACCACAATTACAACATTCTTCAACATTTACTAAATATTTATAATTTTTATTTTGTTGTAGTCATTAACATTTATTTCCCGCTCGGCATGTTATGTTGCTGAAATACTGAAATATTCGGAAATAGTACAGAAATATTTTGTTAACATTTCATTTGTAACTATGCATCTGAAATATTTCAGAAATGTACTTGCATCATGTTTTTTATAATATTGCATTAACAATATTTCTGAAGTCTTTCAGAAAGTTGTTTACAATGTTTGTAAGTGTCTGTAATATTGCAAAAAATGTAGCAGATGCAATATTTCAGAAATATTTCTGAAACATTATAAAAGTAATATTACGTTTGCATTGCACAAATAATATTTCTGTAACATATCAAACGCAACATTGCATTTAAAATATTTCTGAAAAATTTCTGAAGGATTGCGTAGGTAATGAAAAATTGAATTGCAGGCAGTGAATTTCTACAATATTGCTGAAGAAATATTCCAGATGTAATGGTTTAGAAACATTTCTGATACATGATAAAACTATTATTTACATTTAAATTGCACGCGTTATATTTTTGAATGTTTCACATACAACATTGCATTTGTAATATTTCCGAAAAATTGCTGACAGATTTTAGAACTTATAAAAAATTAAATTTATTATTATATAATTATTACATTTTATTGCATTTTTTCTCTTTTACAATATTAAAAATTTTCTGATATTCCAAATTTTGTCATATGGCATTTTTAATATAAAATATAAAATACTTAATAATATTTATTATAAATTAATATTCGACGTTGATTGGAAATAAAGATTTATTCGTATATCTGTATTGTTAATATTGTTATGCGATAGCTTTATGGTCACCAAAATAAGCAAGTATAAGAAAGAAAGAAAGAAGCGTCAGAGTCAGAGGATCACTACTACCCTGTTCGATCATCGATGTCAAGCAATAAGGCGCCGGTATACTACTTGGATGGGTGACCGGCTGAGAGAGCGGATTTCTTTGGACAAATGCGCGGCGGCTATACGCACATGGCTTAAGGAGGTTCTACAGATAATGGATGTATCTAAAAATTGGAAAAAACTTTATGGACGTATAAATTGAGATGCGAGAAAAGTGCTCGAAAAATTTTAGCATCGGTTACCGTGTAAAAATTTGCAAAAATGAATTTTGAAATCACAGTTTTTAACATAAGCTACATATGGCAGAGGGGCTCTTGGAGACAGGAAACGAGATATTAATTATATAAAGGCGACCTACCAGAGATTCAAAAAACGGAGTTCTTATAGATCTTAATCTAACCTTTTCAGAAATATCGAGAAAAACAAGGGTTATCGCGTAAAATTTTGTGATATTGGCTATTGAAACAGGCCATATCACAGTTCACGTAGCGTGCTTCGAATAACAAGGGAGATTTGGCAATGTCGCAGCGACTGCACCCGCGCGAAAAGTGTACAGCCAGTACAGCACCACAGTATGACAGCACCTCAAACTTAAGCACCTAACGTTTACGAGCGCTTACGGAGAAGTACTCGCTCTAGAATTATGTGAAATTGTGAAATAACCACGGTCATATGAGCAGAACTGTCAAGTTCGCGACGTTACCACATTTTCTTCCATTATAAGCCGCCAGAGTCAAAGGAGCACTTACATGATATTTTTAATTATTCCTCGCTTCGACTAATATGGGTATGATATAAGCTCTAACGTCATCAAAATTCACGAAAATATTTTATGAATACTTAGAATCGATGAATTTGAAGATTTTCTCTTCATTTCTCAACTGACTAGAGAGTACCTGTAGAACCTCCTTAATATATTTTTTTTGTTCCGGTAACAAAATATTTTATTTTTCACATATCAACAAATAGTTTTTACGTCAGTAACAAAATTTTGTTTGCTAATACAAAACATTTTTCTCAGTGTAAAATGTATTTGAAATATCTCTGAAGTGTTTCTGCAATATTTCGTAGATATATTTCAGAAATATTTCAGTAATATTACCGAAATATTGCCGAAATCTTTCAGCAAAGTTGCATTTGAAATAATTGTGCCGATTGAAACATTGCAGAAATGTTGCAGAAACGGTCGTGAAATATTTCTGAAATATTGATGAAAGGTGTAATATTTCAAATGGAATTTTGCAGAAATGTTTCTGAAATATTACATGCCGAGTGGGTTTACATTAATATATTATTAGGGGAATGTCGTGAATGATAACAACAAAATTATCTTAAATTTAAATTAAATAAATTGTATTAGATTTAATTTGTTATATATTTTTTTCTAACAGTTATTTGATCGCGAAAGAGAAAATTCAGCTATAACCTCTGTTTACTTTTCCTAGATCGAATACACACGTGAGAGGCGCGTGTGGAAATAGTGTGTATAGTGACCGTTGGAAACGCCGAGGCACGTGGGACCCGAAGGAAAGGAATGCGTCGGGAAAGGGTACAGCGGCCCGAGAAGGAAAGGATACGTGGAGTGTTTCGCCGAGGACGCCGGACGCTGTGGACAATGCTGAAAAAGGGAACGAGGCCTCGGCCTCTCGTCGCGCTACCCACGTCGCCACCCGCCCTCCTCGCCAGCGTGCTGCTGCTACTGCTCTGCGGAACTC
Source organism: Temnothorax curvispinosus (assembly GCF_003070985.1). Classification (NCBI taxonomy): domain Eukaryota; kingdom Metazoa; phylum Arthropoda; class Insecta; order Hymenoptera; family Formicidae; genus Temnothorax; species Temnothorax curvispinosus. The sequence goes on from NW_020213153.1 coordinate 5,330, forward strand.
TCGGTGAGTGGACCGTATCTTTCTCGTGTGTGTCAATGTGCGGAAAAAAAGCTCGTGATTGAAGTTCGTTTCGGTTCTCGTGTCACGGAATGTCGGATAACGGAGAATCGGATAATCGGAGCTCCGCTGTATACAATATTTAACCGGTACATCTTCTTTTATTTCTTAAATTACAGATACAGACGAATTAATTTTTTATACAGAATAAATTAAGTAATAATACGGATGGGAGATTACGAACTCGCAGTGCCTGTCGTGCTCTAGCATAATTATTAATTATCCCTCTTGCATTCGATTTATTATTCAATTCGTCGCAGTTAATATTTGACTTAATGAATATTTGTTATGTATTTAAGTCTTTAATATACGCGCCGTTCTCGCGACAAGGTGCAGAACTAAACATTCCCCGTTTCGCATAAAATGACAACCGAAAATTCGACTTGACAGTCTCAAGTAAGCTTGTTATTTGGCCCAGAGAAATTACGTTGTATGGAGTATCAATTATTGCGACTTACGTTCCGGGACGACCATGGATGGTCGATCGCAAAAGCTTGCAAACTTCCGCGTACGGTTAATAGTTGTTTGCGGTGCTTACGTAATCGCACATACAGTACAGAATTAACGTTTAACCCAGATGTTTTTTCAGCTCGATACACGGGATTTAAATTAATTCTGATAATAAACGATAAATTTGTTTAACAGTTATTGTAATTCGCGCGTCGGCTCGTTCCCGATATTTGCTACAAATCGTCCTTTCCCCGCAGTTTTCTTAACCGAGACACGCGCGACCGGTGCCGCAGTGCTGCAAACGACGTGCGCGAGGATAGTAGAGTTAGCAAAAATTGTTAGAAAAATCAAGTCGCTGAAACGGCTGAAAAGTTTCGGGGGGCGAGAGAGAGAGAGAGAGAGAGAGAGAGAGAGA
>NW_020213153.1:6261-8625 GCF_003070985.1 Temnothorax curvispinosus
GAGAGAGAGAGAGAGAGAGAGAGAGAGAGAGACGATCGCGCGGGAAGAGAGATACGATCCGCTCGACATCGACGACGCGCGATGTCACACGAACATTACGGCGGGAAACTGCAAGGACCACGGTCTTACATAAGACCGTGGCAAGGACTCGGAAAATCGCGGAGTTAACTTCACGCGCCACCCGTTCCGTTTTTGCGAAAAAAAAGATTGACGCGGGCGTCTCGAGAGACACGATCTCGTCCGAACATTCTTTCACTGTGTATCGCACCTTCACACACGAAAACTCGGATATAACTACGCGTACGAGGAGACAGTACGAATTAAGATTCGAATTAGACACCCGCGGCGCCGTTGCGCTCGAAAGTACGGCGTCGTGTCGCGCGCGACAGATACCGGCCGCGGCTATTTCTTCGCGAGATACTCATTTCACCGAGCCGCTGAAGCACGGAGTGCCAAGTCTACACCACACGATTGTTAAATCCCGGTATCGAGTTCACTACAAGTTGCACACGCACTGTAACAATTACCGTGAAACATTGTCGTGACGATCACCGGCGCGAGCTCGATCCACTGCGTGTCCGCGACGTTCCGCCAATGAACAGATATGGCGCCTCTTTCCAGTACTACGCGGAACTACGCGAGTCGGAGCAACGACTCGATTTGAACTTCGATATATCACTCGCGCGACGTAATGAGATGTATCTCGATTGAATAAATCCGCGTAAGTCCACACGGAAAGTACACACAAGCGATCGACACTTTCACAGTTCTTCCTTGTTCAATTCACGTCGTCGAAGGAGCAGCGATCGAAAGCGAGAGAAAGACGGCGGCGATCCGTGGGTCGCTTCTCGTATCTCGAGCGAAATATCTTCTCTGAGAAAACTCGCGCGACGTATCTCGAATAAACGCGTAAATCCACACGAGAAGTACACACGTTGACGAGCAATCGACACTTTCACAGTCCTTCATTGTTCAATTCACGTCGTCGAAGAAGCAGATATTCGTTCTATTCCGACAGACACACTCGAAACACTTGCGAATTCTTGATGAGCGCGTCGATTCTTCCCGCAAAACAAGGAGCAAAAGTGCCAATCGTAGGAATAAGCGCGTTCTAAAAAACACAGCACCCACAGCCACAGCGCGCGAAGCACGGCGACGGGCGCGCGGAGCGCGAACGTAACTGTTACAATAACTGTCCGAAATTTACCGGGAAAATGACCGAATGATTTCCGCAGGTAACGGTACTACGAGCGTCGAAGAAAACAAGCGGCAAGAGAGACCGACGAGACTAGAGAGAACTCCATCGCGGAGATCAGAGACGCCGAGTAAAGAAGAACGACGACTTACGCGCACCAGTAAAAACAACGTCAGTGCTACGTGATTCATTGAAATATCACTTATGTGAAATTCAATTGTAGTTAATTAATTTTGAAGCAATAAAACGGCGGCGATGTGACGTTAGACCTGAAACTTATTCGTTTTGATTGCATAATATGGAGAAAATAAAAAATAATATAACATGTAGCGTTTGACTTTGTTAGCGAAATGAGAAGAGAGAAAGAGTGATATGAAAGTGTCTCTCTCAATAGATAACAATAGATAATGATAAATAGTGACTCGATAGAAATCTTTTATAATGAAGTCCGTTTATTGCATTTCGCTATTTTTTTAAATTTAAACAAATTTTCGATTAGCGATCGTTTATATTTTTATTTACATATTAAATTCATTGATCAAACAAACAAGAAAGGATATCTATATATTTAAAACACAGAAATATGTGTGATATAATATATTTGTTGGTCGCATCTTTTAAAGGACAGATAATGACTGTCATACAGATTTACCTCATCGGGTTTTTGAATTTGTTATATATTATAAAGCGCCGCGATTTGTATAGATGCAAGTTTCGCGCTTATTATCACGAGTGAAGTCACAGTGTAACGATAACTGCATCGGTTATCAACAAAGGCGGTACGTTGCTGCAGATTCGGGCTATTCTCTTTATGTGTTATACGTTCGAACATTGCGCGTGAATTTTTTTCGGTATGGAGGGGTTTTCCCAAAGGCTCAATAACGTTAACTTTTATAGAACACTCAGTTTTTCTTTTGCTAAATATAGGTTGCGCTTTGTTTAATTGTTTTACCTTTTACTTGGTGTTCTCGGTAAAGAAAAAGAAAGTTTCTCTTTTTCTTTCACTGCGCAGAGAGGACTTGAGAGCACAATGCACGAGAGCGGATGTATAAAATTAAGTTTTTAAAAATTTTCTGCATTTTGAAATTATGTAAATTAGGAGAGAAATTCAGAGAAAGAGAAAGAGAGAGAGAGAGAGAGAGAGAGAGAGAGAGAGAGAGAGAGAGAGA
>NW_020213154.1:0-2860 GCF_003070985.1 Temnothorax curvispinosus
GTACAGCCAATAAGGACATCAATCGTAGGCATGGTTTACAATTTATTCAAAATAGTCATGTATGCGTGATGCAGAAAATCGGTGTCAATTTGCAAATTAATACTATTTTCCTGTAGTTTTATGTGAATCATTTCAGAAATTAGTCTCTTGGATAAATATTTCTCTTTGTCTAGGATTTCCACATTCTCCCAGTCAAAATCGTGATCTAGATTCTGCCTGTGTTCAGTGACGACAGATTGTGTCGAGGTAATTCTATTAATGTGGCTCCGATGTTCAGAAATTCGAGTTTTTAATTGCCTTTTAGTTTGGCCTACGTATGACGCGTCACATTCTCTACAGGAAATTTTGTAAACCACATTTTTATTCGATTGAGCTGGGAGGACATCCTTTTGTACTTTAATAAATTTTTTAAGTTTGTTTAGGCTGAAGAAAGACAATCTGACATTAAGATCCCTGACAACTCTTGTAAAATCATCGGAGATCCCCTCAACGTATGGAACAGTAAACCATTTACGCCGTTCTTCCTCGCAAATGGTTAGAGATTCATCCTGTCTGCGAGTGCGTCTGTTAAGTAACGCTTTAATTCTCATGTTGATAGTATCAAAAATAAATGTCAAAGGATAGTCGTTCTTCAGGAGAGTATCAATTATAAACTTAACGTTCTTACAATGATATTTAGGGTGGGAAAGTAAGAAAGCCCTATCAATCGTTTGAAGTTATATCCAAGAAGATGAATAAATGAGACATTACGCAAGAAGAACCGCGTTTGACCCTTATAGCCTCTTTTCTTCCCGTTTTGGTAACAGTAAGATTTTGACCAATCGCGTTGCTCGATTTGGCCATACGTAACCGAATTGAGTAACGCGATTAGAACCAAAACACATAACTCTAGATAGCAACGTGTCTGCATTGTTGTTGGCAAGTTCTCAACAACATAGTATGTGTTGCTATCAGGATTATAGCAACTGAGTCCGTATTTGTTGGTAAATTGATGCCTTTACGATATAACAATTTTGTATAACAACTTGCCAGCAACTTGTTGGCAACTTATGCTGCGGTCTAAAATTGTCTAATTCAAAATTCGAATTGTTGCTGTCATGTTGCTGTAATAATTCATAGGATCACAATGCTGTCATATTGTTAGCAACGCGAAATAAATTTGATGCTGTTCTCTTGCCGACAAATTGCTGGAAATACATATATCCAATGTTGCCTGCGTGTTGCTTTAAATATTAAATTACTCGAAATCAATTAAAGCAAATGTACGGCAAGTTCTCAGCATCATAAGCAATCACAGATTTGCGCGATTTTGCTCAGACACGCTTTGCTATCTGGGACATGGCCTAACGTATCCTGACTGTCAAGCGTCGTCTACAATATATGGAGTAAGCGTGGAGTAAGAAGTAAGAGTAGGCATAAGAGGTACACGATGTAAACCTCCGGTCTCCCGTGTGACGTGACTATAGTCCAGCGTGCTGTTTGTTAGGGAGAGGGGTTTTAGTGGGTGCAAGTCCCACGACATAACCCGGTGACCGGGGTCGGGTATGCGCGAGGCATTTTCCCTCTTCCGCGTAAACAAAAAAAAAGGCATAAGAGGGCTATTTTTGATTTAAGAGAGCTGGCGTAAGGGCGTAAGCGAAATAGATTAATTTTATTTGTTACTCCTACTCTTACTCTTACACTTACGCTCGGCCAATCAAGATCCAACAGGTTATAACGCTTAAGGCCGGTTGTTCCAACCTGTTGGTAAACTAACAGTTAAATCATATATATGTCTTTGTTTATCTTTTACATTAGACAAAGATAGACATATAATTTAACTATTAGTTAGCTTACCAACAGGTTGGAACAACCGGCCCTTAAGGTGGAAGCACATAAAATTGCAGAAGCCATGAGCAGAATGCAGAAGCCATATGCGCATGCGCTATGGTATCTGAAGAGCTCTAACAGATATCATAGCGCATGCGCATATGGCTTCTGCATTCTGCTCATGGCTCCTGCAATTTTATGTGCTTCCACCTTTAATCTTGCCTACTCTTACTCCTTACTCCAAGCTTACTCCACGTAGACCGGCCTTCAGAATACGCCAAAGCTTGTGCGTTACTTACGTCCACGATTACGACTGTCGTATTGCTATGCCATGTTATTATGTACTTTGGCCCTTGGTCAAAACCTTACCACAGTATAAGTACATACAGTAGTGACACTGAGCGTCGGCACCTTTGACGTAGTGAGTCCCAGATCACATGACTCGCAGCCATCTTCTGGGCTGTACGAACACTTAAGAGAGAAAGAAAGAAAAGTATCTTTCTCTTTGTCATACGTACAGGCCGCCATATTCCTGGTAGGATAAACCGATGCATGCGCACTAGAAATTGAGTACTACTAAAAAAGTTTAGGGTCTCTACTGTGTATACTTATACTGTGACCTTACTGTTACGTCTTACTGAAAGAGTGTGTGATCAGCATTACCTCAGACCTCAGTGCTCTCGACCATACGGAGGGCCAGATAAGAATGAGAGAGCAACCAGAGATTTTTCTCTCCCGTTTGCTTAGCGTGGCTATTATATAGCAGCCCGTGTTCTAGGTTAAATATATTTTCACAACACCTCCACGGAAAGTTCGACTTTCCATGCCTGTAGAGAAGGACGAAAGTGGCCAATTTCACGCCAGGGAGGAAAGTTGTTACTTTCCTCCCTGTTACAGGGACGAAAGTAATCAAGTTGTTCCTTTTGTCCCTGTTTAGCGGGCGGAAAGTAAAGTAACGGGCAAATCTTAAAACATATATAGAAGGCTTTTTAGCAAGTGACAAGTCGACACAAGTGTCGTTTTGTCTTTGTTACTCATTGCCAAAAAAGAA
>NW_020213155.1:0-14984 GCF_003070985.1 Temnothorax curvispinosus
AAATGATAAACAGCAAATCTACAGAAAGAATCAACGCGTCTCACTATTGTGTACAGGTAAATATTATATTGTGTGAAATACATGTAGTGAAATACGTTATCATAATTGTATTTCAGTAATTAAGAATTTATTTTACATTTCGGTTTCAGAATATATTGTACACTTACAGAGATAAGAATAATAAGTCTGACACAAAACTGAATAAAACTTTATGCGAGGCGCATAAGAAATAATTAATTGATACGATTCTGTCATATTTGTTAAATTGGCTTGCTTTGGTGTCTGGAAATTATGAACAGCACGTCTACAAAGAAAGTCAACGTGTCTCACTATTGTGTACAGGTAAATATTATATCGAGCGAAATACATGTAGCAAAATGTTATCACGCACATATTTCAATAATTTAAAATTTATTTTATATTTCGATTTCAGAATATATTGTACACTTACAGAGGCAAGAATAATAAGCCTAATTCAAAACCGGATGAGAATTTATGCGAGGCGCATAAGAAAGAAATTGACACGATTCTGTCATGTTTGCTGAATCAGCTTGCCTTGGTGTCTGAAAGTGATGAATAACACATCTACAGAAAGAGTCAACGTGTTTTATTATTGTGTACAGGTAAATATTATATCGAGCGAGATACATGTAGCGGAATACGTTATCATAATTGTATTTCAGTAATTAAGAATTTTTTTTACATTTCGGTTTCAGAATATATTGTACACTTATAGAGGCATGAATAATAAGTCTGATTCTCAAAGCCGGATGAGGCTTTATGCGAAGCGCATAAAAAAGAAATTGATACGATACAGAAAATTTGGAAACACGAATGAATACCGCCGTATATGTAAACATATGAAATGTATACATGTAAATGTATTAAACAAATATGTATATATCGCTGTACAGATAACTGTAAATAGAACAGAATAAATGTAAATTTACAAAAATTATATTATTTTTGTATTATTAATTTTAATTAAACTTTACTACGAATATAAAATTTTTAACAATAAATAATAATTAGACTATTTTTTTTATAATTTCCACTTTAATTTTATAATTTATAATAGTTATTTCAGATATAATTAGCATTTGAGCAATTCATCGAAACATTGCTATTCAGTAATCGCACATTTATATATAACCTTTTATTGTGCTTCTACCTAGGCCATTCCTAATAAGAGTGAATAATGTATACAGTTCTTTTGCACATCTAACAAGTAACACTACTCAAGTGTCACAGGCCATTTTTTTTGAAATTGTATACACATGTAGAACTTCGAAAAATATTTTTGTCGTATTTTTTTATTTTTGCTTATGAAGCGTTTTAAGAGTAGGGACTATCCTTGAAATATTAACCTTCTCAATCCTATATACGTTATCCTAAATGGTTTTTGCACCAGAATACTATCTCGAGGAATTTTCAAGGTTTTCTGGTTCGTATTTTTACAACAAATCGACGTGCATGGCCTAAAGAATTGTTACACATAGAATTGAGAAGGTTAATATTTCGGAGGTAGTTTCTACTCTAAACGCTTCATAAGCAAAAATTAAAAAACACGACACAAATATTTTTCGAAGTTTTACATGTGTGCATAGTTTCAAAAAAATCGGCGTATGACATTTGGGTAGTGTTACTTGTATAGGTACAACCCGAGGCCCTTTAACCGTTGATACGTCGATGGTCCACCGAGAAACATGGCGGAAAATCGGAAACCAAAAGATGAAAGGTGCCGACAGAAAGTGAACATACTGATTAAGCCCCTTGCACAAATGCCAGGCAACAGGGCAATAGGAACAGGAAATAACCAAAAAATCGTTACAATTACAACCTAAAAAATTTGAATGCTATGACTGGTTGACAACAAGCAGTAGGCACAAAGTTTCCAACGTGACGGAATGTATCATTGTTTATACTGCATTTATACATGATTTCTGATTTCTATTCCTTGTTTCTATTGTCTGTTGCTTGACATTGTGCAAGAGGCTTTATACTGTGCCCCGGGTTCCCTCCATGACAATTTGCGCGTTTAGCAGATACAATTGTTGAATTCAACACTCTTCTTATCAACACTCTGCGTTGATTGGAGTGAAGGGAAAACAGGAAGGGTTTTGGGAAAAGATAAAAGAGTGGGATGTCGTGAGGTTGGTAGAGACGTAGCTGGAACAGGAGGAATGGGAGAAGATGAAGAATAGGGTGCCAAAGAAGTTCAACAGGGTGCAAAGAAAGAAAGAGTTGGAAGAAAAGAAAGAGCAATACGTGGAATAATGATGCGAGTCAGAAAAGGGTTAGAAGAGGAAGAAGAATGGGAGGAGAAGGAGGGTTCAATGATTAGAAAAGTAAGATGGAAGAAGGAGAAATGGAGATTGGCAACAATTTACGTAAGCGGCAACTTGGACAAGATCATGGGTAAGATAAAATCGGTGAAAGAGGAGGAAAGGAGAAAGGAGAGATGGATAGTAGTGGGCGATTTCAATGCGAGAACAGGGGAGAAAGGAGCGCTGGAGGATGGAGAAGAGGAAGTTAAAAAAAAATCGAAAGATAAAATAATAAATAGGTAGGGGGAAGGGCTGATTAGATGGGTGGAAGAAGAAGGATGGGAAATTATGAACGGAGCAAAAGAGGGAGATGAGAAGGGGGAGGTGACTTTTACAGGAGGAAGGGGGAAACAGTGATCATGCAATTACGCAATAGGAGATAGAAAAGCTTGGGAAAGAGTGACAAGATTGGATATGGGGTGTGAGGTAGATTCGGATCACCAATCCGTAGCAGTACGGGTGGACAAAGGGGGGGGTTGGTGAGAGGAGAGGGACAATAGCGGAGGGAGAGAGGTGGGTGAAAAAGACGGATTGGTCGAAAGAAGTAAGAGAGGAGTTTAGAAGAAGGACGGAGGAGGTAGAAATAGGTAGGGAACAATAGATAAAGAGGAAGATGGAAGTAAGGGTGAGAAGAGTAAAAAGAGGGGCAGAAGGAAAGGGAGTATGGTGGGATGGGGATTGTAGGAAGAAGAGGGAGAAGGTAGAAAAGTTATTAAGAGACTGGAAAAGAGGAAGAAAACACAAAGATCATAAGAGAAGAAAGAAGGAGTATAAGGAAATGTGTGAAAAAAAATGAAGAAAAAAGAGAAATCTGCTGAAAGAAGCAAGAGAGGCGAGAACAGAGAAGCAGGTGTGGGAAGTAATAAACAAGGAAAGGAGAAGAAAGGTAGAAATTAATAAAGAGATAACATTAGAGGAGTGGGATGAATACTTTAGGGAGATGTTAGAAGGAGCGGAATACAAACGAAGGCTAGGAGAAGGAGAGGAGGGAGAACAGGGGTTGGAGGGGAAAGTGGAGAAAGAGAAGAAGATAGAATGGGAGGAAGTAGAGAGAGTGCTGAAAGGGCTGAAAAAAGGTAAAGCGGCGGGAGAGGACGAGATAGGAAATGAAGTGTGGAGTTATGGGGGAAGTGGTTTAAGAAAAACGTTATGGGAGAGTATGGAAAAGAGAGTCTCTTCCAGAAGCGTGAAAGGACGGAGTAGTCGTTCCGATAGCGAAAAAAAGAGGCAAAAAAGGTGAGTGAGCATAGAGGGATTACGCTGATGCCGACGGCGTACAAAGTGTACGCGTCGATATTAGCAAATAGGTTGAGGAAAGAGATAGTGGAGAAGGAGATGATTTCAGAAAACCAAGCAGAGTTTAGGAAGAGGAGAGGAGTGGTGGACAACATTTACATACTGAATTATGCGATAAGGAAGCGATTAAAGAGGAAAAAGAAGGTAGTGGCTGCTTTTGTAGATCCAAGAGCGGCATTTGATTCAGTGGACAGGAGGGTTTTGGGAAGATGTCTGGAAAAACCAGGGGTGAGTAAAAGGTTGGGAAAGAGGATCATGGAAATATACGAGTAAACAAGGAGTGTAGTGAGGGTGGAGGAAAGATACAGAAGGAAATTTTGGACTGCGGGAGGGGTAAACGGAAAAATTAACAGAGTCGATCAGGATTTAAACTCGAAACCTTTTGTTTTCTACCTTCGTAGTCTGTTACTGTGTGTTGCTTCACAATTGTTTTACCCCACGTAGCAAAATGTTGGCAGTATGCCGACAGCATGCCAGTAAATTTATCTCATAATTTCGCAGCAAGATCTTCTTGTGCTGTGTTTTTTATTCCATTCTATTTGATTTTTACTACCTTATAATCTGTTTTATCAATAAGTATGCCAGTTTACGTTGCATCTCAATTTTATATTTAAATATAAAACTGCATATGAGAAAAATAAAAAAAAAATTTAAATAGTTTTAGGACGTTACACAAACATGTAAAATAATCTAATATTATCAATAATATATATTTATTATTATTTAACTGTACAATTAATAAAAGAAATTTGGGTAAATTTTATTTTTAATAATTGCTTTTGAATGATTTGTTTTTAGCAGATTTTATATATAAAAATCAATAAATGTATAAAGTAAAGGTTTTTACGTTTTTAATTATATAAGTAAATTATGTCCTCATCAGCATTAATAAAGTGCGGTGTTTAATTTTCGAGAAATAAGAAGGCGTCGCTTTAGAGGACCTATGTCGATATTAGCGACTTACCTCTTCACTTCTAATAAAAATATAAAAAATGTATGGTTGTATATTCGTGAAACAAAATAAACGCGCGCGCGTAGCGCGCGCCTGTGTTGTTCCATTCGTGAAATAAAATAAAAGCGCGCGCGTAGCGCGCGCCTGTGTTGTTCTAGTCCATAATAAAAAAATCCATTTGGACCGAGAAGTGAGCTTTGCGAGTCGAATATCTCGCACGTAGTGTTGCCGCTTTTCCGCGTGCGTGATTGGCTGGCGCGGTCGAGATTGACGGCGATCGCGAGATCGCGGCGAGTTTGGCGAGTTTCGCGTGTGTTAAATCGTGCGACGTGACGTGTGTTCGCGTGGTGTCTCGCGAGGTTAGTAGGATTTTTTATTATATATAATCCACTATTATATATAATATATGTGGATAATATTGGTAAACAAATATCTTTTAACGCAATGACGTGTGCTCGCGTGGTGTCTCGCGAGGTTAGTTAAATTTTTTGTTTGCTCGTACAAATCTAATCTAAGGTATACGTTACAGTAACTATAGATTTTTGATACAGATTTATCTTTGAAATCATATTTTATATATAAACAGATGTAAGTGATAATTACTGTTTTTGCATTATGTAAAATTTGTCTTATTTTAGATAATATTCCGATGAATTTAATGTTCGAGAAGATCTGATGGGATTAGCTATTGGTGCTCATGATGCAAATATTCAACAAGCGTGAAAAGTTGATGACATTACAAATATAGTTAGAAGAAAATTCATGCACATTTAAGATATATAGAGAGGTAATTATAAAAATTATTATTGCTTGTATTATTTCAAAGAGGATTGTTTTTTTTTTATAAAAGTTTACTGACCGGTTTTTTATCTAAAATGTATATAAATATTCGTATATATGTTGCATTATATTGAGCTGGTATACAGAGCTTATCAGATTTCTTTCTCAATTACAGACGCATGAAGCTGTTAAGAAAGACCGATCTATGCAGGAATAAAGCAGTAACCTAAAAATAGATAGTGACAGTGTGACAGTCGTGACCATCGCCGCGTGATAGATGATAGTGATAGTGAAATATATATTGACGGCAGGGAGCTGATGCCGAGGAGATCTTTAAGAAGGAAGGTATATCCAAAATCGCACACGTACGTATATATGCTGTCTTGTAAAAATTGTAAAAGTTAAGAGAACGAGAAAATGATCTGTATTTATATGCACGTGTGACAAGCACTATTGGGCACTATCGCGTAATAAAGATTTCTCCGAAGAATGTTATTGTACTTTACTTTCGTTAACTTGGATACTTCAAATGTACAATCTCGCGTCTTCAAAATATAATAATTCTCAGACACTGTTGAGGAATAATTGTCTAGCAGACTCTAGCACAAGAGGTCCTCTTATAAATGTCTTCCTTTTCTTTCGTTTTTTTACACAGGACCATTTTATATTCAACTATATGGTATACAATTTTGCCGCTATATATTGACCGCAGGGAGCTGATACCGAAGAGATCTTTAAGAAGGAAGGTGTATCCAAAATTGCACATGTATGTATGTATATGCTGTCTTGTAAATTGTAAAAGTTGAAAAGAACGAGAAAGCGTTCTGTAGCACAATTTATATTGTAGGCAAGTTATGCTAAAATATTTGTGAATTGAGTTCCTATTATCCATTATTATGATATAGATTTTATCAACAATATTAGAGAAGTAACGAAAATTGATTTTATTAAGTATTTAAAGCAATTGAGAGTTTTTAGCATTAAGTATTTCCATTTTCTCATAATATGCTTAAAAAATATTGCAGGGAACTTGTGAGTTATGCGAAGCAATTGATACTATTAAGGTTCATTGGTCATATGAAGTTTGCACACGTCAAGCTTGACATCCTAAAGATCACAATGCATTCTGAAAATATACCGTGCAGGTTCGTTGGCGTATATGTGGTGTCATACAGGCTGGAAGGTATTTTCTATGTTTTGGAAGTAAAATTTGGAAAATACAACATGCCACAATAAGCGCTAAACCAGGAAATGTAAGTGTAATCAGTGCTCTAAACATTCCATTTAATAGTAATATAAAATTGTTCTTATAAACATCAATTATAATTAATTCAAGTTGTCTATTATTTGAAAAGAACTTGATTTTTAGTTTCGTTTTTTATTCTACCTTCTGAAAAAGATAAAATAATGTAGATTTCCTAAAATTAATTTTGTTTATGCTATCGAAGAGGAAACACTTATTATAAAATTGATTATAATACTAAGACAATTATATATAACGATTTCAGATGGTACGACGGCTTTTTATTTTTTACGTTAATGCTGAATGGAAAAGCCTATAAGCATATTGCGGACAAGATGATGTCTAATCTGGATACAGCCACGAAAAAGCATGGCAGGGAAATTAGCGCTATTCACAGGCCTTGTAAACATATTTAGTAACAACGAAGATTCTTTGAATTGAGCTCTGTTTTAAAATCGCATCAATTGAAGTGAATCCACTGCTGAGTGCTGAAATTATACGATTTTATCCGTCACAACGAATAGACAAAGAGGAATGCTTTTTCCTGTCGATGGTCTCGAATGTTGCTGACGTAGCTATTTCGTTGTAAATGCATCATTATGAAATGATGATCGGTAGTAAATGAGAGATATGTTGTGAATTAAAAAGATGTTTAAACAGTATCTTTGTATGATTACAAACTATCTTCATCTAATTTTTTAGTGACAATGTCCGAATAATTTGCGTTAGTATTTCTGTGTAAAAAAATATGACGATTATATTACAGTATATCAGATTTTAAAATAATTATAGAGGTAGGGTGTCTAAATTGTTATCGTTCCATCCAAATGTAGCTTTTATACTATTCGAATAGTATCGATATTTTATGCTACTTAGAAACAAGTAAAAAGCATTTTAAGACACTTGTATCGTTTCCAAAATATAAAAACTTGTGTTTAGATTGCAGATATACGTTTTGGGTACTGGCGTATCTATTTCGTTGCAAATGTATCGTTATGAAATGGTGATCGGTAGTAAATGAGAGATATGTGAATTAAAAATATGTACATATCATCTGATTTTTTAATTTTAGTAGTGACAATGTCCGAATAATTTTGCGTTAGTCTTCCTGTGTAAAAAAAAAATATGAGGATTATACGATTATATACGATTATATTACAGTATATCTGAAAAATGTTAGAAAATGAAACAATTGCTTAAAGGTATCCTGTATATCATAGCATCTATTTGCTTCGTCTGTATGAAATGTTAATAACGCGTAAGATAATATAATCATTAAAGTAATATTTCTTAAATGTATATTTTATACTTAATTTTATTTCATAAATAATATCACATTTATTCCTATGAATCGTTTTCATTACGCTATTATGATTTTAACATAATTATAGAGGTAGGATGTGTAAATTATTACCGTACCATCTAAATGTAGCTTTTATAGTATTATTTATTGTATCGATACCTTAAGCTGTTAAAAAAATAAAAAGTATTTTAAGACGAGAGAAAGATATAGAGATAGAAGAAGAAGAAAGAAGGACAAGAGAAGGAACAATATAGAGAAAGGTTAATATATTATAAAAATATTTATTATATTGGTTATATATTTAAATTTATATATTAGTTAACTTCTTTATATACACTACCGCTCATTAATTTCAATATAACAGATTCGTTGATTTCTCTGTAAAGGATGAACATCATGATACGTGTTTTGCACAGAAATGAATGCACTAGCTGTTATAAACATTTCACTTGCATGCATCGCATTTTTATATATATAATATATAAAAATGCAATACGTGCAAATGTTGAAAGTGTTTATAACAGCAAATGTATTCATTTCTGTACAAAACACATGTATCATGTTCATCCTTTACAGAGAAATTAACAAATATAGAGATATTTTGAAATTAATGACCGGTAGTGTATATAAAGAAGTTAACTAATATATAAATTTATTAGTTAAGAGATGGAGAGATGAGAGGAAGGAAGGGCAGGGAGAAGTGGAAGAGGAAAGAAAGTGGGAGATAGGAAAAAGAGATAAAGTAATGGAAGCGAAGGTAAGAGAGCTAGAAAGGTAAAGAAAGTTAGAAGAGAGAGACAGAAGGAGGAGTGTAGTAGTTAAAGGAGTGGAGGTAGAGGAGGGAAGGCGAAAGAAAGCAGTAGAGAAGCTATGGCTAGAGATGGGGGAGGAGGGAGGAATAAAGGAGGTAAAAGAGATAAGAAGAAAGACGGGGAAAGAGAATATGGTTTTAGTCAGGTTAAAAGATAGAGTAAGAAAAAGAGAGGTATGAAGAAGAAGAATGTGTTAAAAGGGAGGATGAAAAGAATAAAGAATGACATGACCTTGAAGGAAAGATCAAAGAAAAATGCAATGGAGCCTGGAGAGGATAGCTGAGAAGGAGAGAAGGAATAGGAGGAGAGATTGGGTAAAATACGGAAAGATTTGGATAGAGGGGAAGTGGTGGAGTTGGAATGAGGAAAAAAAAGTCTTGATAGATGGAAAGGGAAATGAGAGAAAAGAGTAAAAAAAGGAGATGGAGAAAGAAAAACAGAGAAGAAGGAAAAGAGTAGAAGAGAGGGAGACGGAAAAATAAAATAGAAAGGTAGTGAGGAGGAAGGAGAAACGATGGAAGGGGCGGGCGGAGAGAAGAGGGAGAGTAGGGAGGAAGAGAGAGTAGTGAGGCTGAGGGAAGGGGGAAAGAGAGAGAGTAGAGTGTGGAAAGTAAAAAGAGTGAAAAAGAGGAAAAAGAGGGTAATGGGGAAGAAAAGAATGCAGGAGAAAGGAGGAGAAGGAACAGGAAGGAAGCCTAAAGATAGGCTTTTGGAATGTAGCGGGAGTGAAGGGAAAACAGGAAGGGTTTGGGAAAGGATAAGAAAGTGGGATGTCGGGGGTTGATGGAGACGTTACTGGAACAGGAAAAATAGGAGAAGATTCAACTGTACAAGTTCTTATGTCATAATCTTATATAAAGTTATGTATTTTACATTAAAAATATGGATTTCATCTATTAATAATTAATAATTTATTAGTAATTTATTTGTTTAATAATCCTATGGTATTATAAATATCTTATTTAATGTTATAAAAAGCTAAAAAAAGAAATATTAATTTTGCTCAAAAATATTTCAGAGATGTACTTGGTTTTATTATGGTTTCTCTTTCATAATTAATTTTAATTTGTATTGTCAGATCGAAATTGGTTTGAATTTAGATTGCGTAAATCAATAAATATTAATTAGATTTTATTTATACACATTGCATTTTTTGTAACTTAAAAAAATATGCATATTAGAAAAAATTGAAAAAATATATATACAATATGCTTATAATGGGCAATAAAATAAAATTATTATAAAAAATAATAATAACAAAATAATCATAACAATAAGAGAAATAGAACCGTTCGTTACTATATATAATCAAATTAGAATAAAATACTATACGGTCCAAGCTTAGATTTTTGACAGCCTAATATTAATTTCTGTGTGTATGTATACATATATTTTTTCAACTTATTTAACTGCGCACCGATTTTTTGTCGGACTTGAAACACAGCTATTGTTGAAACATTAAAACTTTGGAACTCTCCGGAATTAAATCGATTTAATTTAATTACATAAATTAATTAAATTATCTAAAAATAATAATAATTTATTTAACGGAATGTGACGGGAAATGAGAGAAAAAAGTAAACATACAAAAGGGAAGGTAAGATTGTACTGATAGATTATCTTTTAGTAAATAAAGAGAAGAAATAAGGGAAATTATGGGGGGGGGGGGGGGAGAAATAAGAAAGATGGCGGTGGGAAACATTAAAAGTGTAAAGGCCTTTACACATAAAATCGCGTAAGGACGTAAAACATAAGCGTAAGAAAATCGACCAATCCCAATCAAGTACTTATTGTGCTGTTCGTAATCCCAGGGGAAAATACTCGATCGGGATTGATCAATTTTCTTACGCTTACGTTTTATGTCCTTGCGGCATTTTATGTATGAAAGCCTTAAGGAGATTCTAAGTGGAAGGATAGAAGATGAGATAGTGAAGAGTTAGAAAGAACAGAAGAAGGAAAAGAAAAGGAGGGATAATGGAATAATAAATGTGGGATTTCCGTTTCCGATTGGTTAGATGTGAGACGACAGATTTTATAAGCAAATAACGGAGTGCGAGTGTAAGAGGTAGAGCGAGAGAGAGTGTGTGGTAAGCGAGGGGCGAGCACAGTGTGGGAGAGGGAAGGTGTGAGAGTGGAGGAAGTGCAGAGGGTTCAGAGAGAGAGCCCGTAGAGGCTGAAGAGAAACAGGAAGGTTGAGGTTAGAGAGACAGACGTAGAAGGGGAAGAGTATAGAGCGCTAGGGTAAAGAGCTAGGAAATTCTGGGGAGTTCGGGAATAACACGGGGAAGCAGTACGGCCATAGAATTGGGGAAAGAGATACGCGGGGAAGCAGTAAGCAGTACGGGAAATATAGACGACCTTTTCAAGAGGAAGAGGGATAGGAGAAGGAAGAAGGAGCGTTTGGGAAAGGGAGCGAGGACTTTTTCAAGAAAAGCAGGAAGATAGTGAGAACGCCACCAGGGGGGGGGGGAATATAGATATAAAAGGGTTGTTGAGAGAATTAGGATAAGAGCTGAGGGAGGAGTTAAGGGGAGTGAGAGAGGAATTAAGAGAGGTGGCGAAGGGGCAAAGGGAGGCAATGGTGGAAGAAGTTGAGAAGAGAAGGAACGAACTACAGGAGAGAGAGAAGAAATGGAGAAGGGAGAGAGAAGAGTTTAAGAATAGAATAGAAGATTTGGAAGGAAAATTGAAGGGGTTGCAAATAGAGTTAAAGGGAGAAGTTCGTGATGGAGGAAAAGGTGCAGAAAGAAGCGGAGGAGGAAAAAGGGAAGGAGGAGGGAGAAGTCTGATTGGAAGGAGAGGGTGGAAAGGCTGGAAAGGAGGTGTAAAGTGAAGGAGAGGGAAGAAAGGAAGAGAAATATTTTGATAAAAGGAGTGAAAAAGGATACGGGAGAAATAAAGGGGGAAGTAGAGGAAGTGATGAAAAAGATAGGCTTAGAGGTTAAGATAGAGGAGATTAGAAAAATAGATGCGGGAAGGAGAGAGAAGAGAGATATGGCAGTAGTAAGAGTAGGAAGTGAGAAAGAGAAATCAAGAATAATGAGAAATAAGTGGAAATTGAGAGACAAAAGTACTTGGATAGAGAAAGATTTGACATGGGAAGAAAATGGAGGGTAAATCAAGTTGCATGGAAGGCAAGAGGAGAGGGTACAGATAGGGCAGGGAGAGGTATGGACAGAGGGGGAGTGGTGGGTGTGGGATAAGGTAAGAGATGTGCTTAGGGATAGTAGAGGGTGGTGTTGAGAAGCAGGGCAAGGGAAAGGGGAGGAAAGCAAAAGAGAGGAAGTGCAAAAGTAGGTTGAGTAGAAAAGAAAGAGGGAACGGGTGGATGAAAGAAGAGTAGAGAATGAGAAGGATAAGAGGGAGGAATTAGAAAAGAGATTTGGAGAGAAAAAGGTAGAGGAGGGAGAGAGAAGAGAGAGAGAGAGAGGAGATAAGGAGAATATATAAGGTGGCTCTTTGGAATGTGGCGGGATTAACAAATAAAGATAAAGAGTTTTGGAAGGAGCTGGAGGAATAGGATGTAATGGTGTTATGTAAGAAGTGGGTGGATGGTAAGGGATGAGAAAAGATAAAGGAAAGGCTGCCGAGAGGTTACGTGTGGGAAGTCAGAAAGCAGGGAGAAAGAATCGGAAGGGAAGGGCGGTAGGAGGAATGATAGTAGGGGTGAGGGTAGGGGTCAAAATGGAAAAAGGAAAGACGAAAAAAGATAAAGAAGGGATGCTATCGATAAAGGTGAGGTTAGGGAAGAAGTGATGGAACATAGTAGGAGTGTATATAAATAAGATATGGACAGGAAATTGGAAGACCTAAAGTAATGGGTGGAGGAGATAGAGACGGGAGTGAGGGTGCTGATAGGGGAAATTTTAACGCAAGGACGGGGAAGGAGGGGGGATTCGTAGAAGAGGGAGAGGAAAAAAGGGGAGAAGGAGAAAGAAGAACGAAAGAGGGCAAGGTAAACGGGGAGGAAAGAAAGTTATGCAGATTTTTGGAGGAGCATGGATGGGCGATTTTTAAAGGAGGAATTAGAGAAGATGAGGTGGGAGAATGGACGTATACAGGGAGGAGAGGGGAGTCGGTGATTGACTGCGTGTTGGGGGACAGGAGGACAAGGGAGAGGATAGAACGGGTAGTTGTGGAAGCGAAGGTCGACTCAGACCACCAGTCAGTGACGGCGTGGGTAGAAAGGGTGAAGAACGGTTTGGGTAAAAGGAAGGGGGGAAGGGCGGAAGTGAGAGAGGAGATTGATCGGAGGAAGGCAGGAAATAATTTAAAGAGTTAGTGGGGGATAAGCAAATTCCAGAAGGGGAGTAGAAGAGGAGTGGCAGGGTCTGAAAAGGAGGATAAAGAAGGTATTAAGAGAAGTGAATGGGAAGGGCAAAAAGGGCGGAGAAAGGGCTGTTGGGGTGAAGAATGTAAGGAAGGAAAGAGAAAGGGCTCATGTTAAGGAAATAGAGAAGAGAAGGAAGGAAGAGTGGCAGTTATAGGGAGGAAAAACAGCGATACAAGAAGTTGTATAAGGAGAAGAAAAGAAAAAAAATGGAGAAATGGGAAGGGGAGGTAAAGGAGATTAGGACAGAGGGGCAGATATGGAAGGTGGTAAACAGGGAGAGAAAGAGGAGAAGAAGGTTGAACGAGGGAATTAGTATGCAGGAATGGGATAGGTATTTCAGAGATTTGTTGGGAGGAGTTGGAGGAGGAAGAGGAGAAGATAAGGAGAGAAGAGATGTGGGAAATAGTGGAAAAGCTTAGGGAGAGAAAAGCGATGGGAAGTTATGGAATTCCAAATAAGGTATGAAAGTTTGGAGGGGAGGTGGTAAAGGAATGGTTGTGGGAGGTATGTAATAGAGTGTGGAAAGAAGAGGGTTGGCCGGAAGGTTAGAGGGGGGAAATTATAGTGCCCATAAGAAAGAAGGGAAAAGGGGAGAAAGTGGGGGACTACAGAGGGGTGATGTTAGCACAAACGGCATACAAGGTGTACGCTGCTGTTTTGGCGGAAAGGTTAAGGAAGGAGGTAGCAGAGAAGGGATTGCTTCCGCAGAGTCAGACAGGGTTTAGGAGAGGGGTAGGGACCACGGACAACATGTATGTATTAAATTACTTAATAAATAGGCAGGTAAATTAAAGAAGGGGAAGATGGTGGTGTTGTTCGTGGACTTGAAGACAGCTTTTTTGACTCGGTGGACAGAAGGATTCTGGTGAAAGCGATGAGGAAAAGAGAAGTGAGAGAGGGCTTGGTGATGAGATGTAAGGAGCTGTTGAGGGATGCAGGGTAAGGGTGGGAGAGGAGCTGGGAGAGAGGTTTTAAACAGGAGTTAGACAAGGGTGCCCGTTAAGCCCGATTTTGTTTACGTTGCTGTTGACGGACAAAGAAAGGTACCGAATAAAAAAATTAGAGTGTAATAAGTCTTCTATGAGAAATAAGAAAAAAAAAATAAAATATGAGAGAGACAAGTACGTGAAGTAAGCGGAGAGGAAAGAGGAATGGGAGGTGGTGACAATTAGATATTAGTACAGTAGAGGAGAAAAAGGAAAGGAATGAATGGGATAAATATTTTAGAATAAATATAACGGGAAATATATGGACATGGATGGCGCGCGCGTTAGTGCAGTGTAAAGAGTAGTTAAGTGTAAGGAAAAAAATGTAAGCCGAGGAAGCAAAGTGTGATAAGTTTTATGCGAGAAGTAAAAGGAAAGAAGAAAACAAAATATGGGAGAGACAGATATGTGAAATGAGCGGAGAGAAAAAAAGAAACGAGAAGTGGCGAATGTACATTGGTACAGTAGATGAGAAAGGAAATACATTTTGACGGAGAGAAATGGTGATGTGGGATGAGTGTTTTAAGGTGAAATGGAACGGAAAAAGTTTGAAGCGCGCGCGTAGCGCGCGTGTGTGCTAGTCTATAATAAAAAAAGTCATTTTGACCGAGAAGTGAGCGTTTCGAGTCGAAATATCTCGCACGTAGTGTTGCCGCTTTTCCGCGTGCGTGATTGGCCGGTCAATGCCGGGTGTGATCGCGGGAGATCGCGGCGAGCTTCGTGCGTGTGTGTCGTGAGTGTCGTGTGTCGTGAAATTGTGATGTGACAGTTCGCGTCGTGTCGTTAGGAGGTTAATAATAATATTATAGAGTGCGAAGGGTTGATGATGATGATTAACGGCGAACTGGTAAAAGTAGATCAATTTCGGAGAGAAGAAATAATAAATTGCACATGTGGTTTTATGGAAGAGGACGGTTTAATGATCTCTGTCTCTGTTGGCAACATGGACATT
>NW_020213156.1:0-3637 GCF_003070985.1 Temnothorax curvispinosus
CCCCCCCCCCTCCCTCACCCTCCCTCGGAGCTTCCGAGTCTGAATCGGCTTATACACACTACTATCAATATAGCTCACCGGCGTTGGATCCAAGATGAGTGGCGTGCTCAGAGAGATATGTATGATTGCCAAACAGATCGGTACTCGTTGCGAAGACTCTTCGGAGAGGATACCTCCGAGGAGGAGGAAAATGAAATCTGGTAAAATAATCGCTTTTTCAATAAAAAAATTATGAATTTTTTATTAATCATATTAATCATATTGCATTTGTGTATTTCAGGTGAAGATCCGCGCCGCGAAACACCAATAAGCGACACTTCCTACGAAGAAGAGTGAAAAGGACCGCGGTGTCACGCTAGTCGCAGGTCGTAAATTATAGCCGCCTGCCATAGGCGCTCGCTCACATTTGAAGAGTGTGAAATGACATCTGTTTATAAATACTATCGGCCGAACATCGACGCGAGGCGGCATTTGTTTATCGAACATGTCCCGACGCGCTCGCCTGATCCCCCCTCCCCCCTCCCCCTCCCAACCCTATGCTAGGAACGCAGACCACCCACCACCTCCCCCCCGCACCTCCTCGGAGGACGGCGGCACTAGAGTCCCCTCCCCGCCCGGCAGACCCCTCGGCCGCGAGTCCTTCCCCCCCGCCCCTCACCCCCTCTGAGATCCCCGACCTAGAAATCTCTCACTCTTCCTACTGTCCTGCATTACATGCATACTAAAAAGTGCACCTACGCTCAACGCTCATTGGTCGAGGAGCCCAATTGGACAACTAGTAAACTCTGTCTATATTGGAATTTTTCTTCGTGCCCAGCTTTTAAGCATTGCTGTGAGCATATTCCAGCTATTACAGAAGAAAAGAACATTCTTATTTAGAGAATATCTTTATTTTTGGCATAATAAATGTTATTTATTTAAAATTCCATTTATTTAAAATTTTAATTTTTATAAAATTTAAAAACTTAAATAAAATGTTTTATAATAAGTCAGAAGCTACTCATTTAAATATTTTATAAAACCTGTCATTTATAAATTGAATGCTCAATTTTCATTAATTACGCATTTGAATGCGCGTATTTTGAACACACAATTAATGTGGTTTTGAAGCCAATGCAATTGTACGCGCATTAAAAGCACGTTACACGCACATTGGCGCTCCTTGGACGTATACTTTCTGAAACATATTGTAACATAAAATCAAAAATATTGTTTGTAATAAAATATTTCAATAAGCACGCATATCCTGTATGTACGTAATAAGCATATATACATTGTTTTTTTAATGCGTTCACGGATGAAAATTAATGATGTCATAATGTTAATAAATATTTTAAGAATAAAAGACTTGTTGAGAGACTTTCAATTATAAAATAAAAATTAATTAATTAAAATAAATTAACATTTATGTTTTCGCACATAACATATTTTGGGAATAGGTCGAGAATTCAAGGTTGAGTAATCTATTCGAATTTGTATCTTAATATAGTCTTTAATCCCACAAGTTCAGAGTATGTAAAATTCCGCGGATACGTCCGTACGCTAGCGAGTCCCGACGCCGAATGTCTACCTCTCTGTCCCGCCCGTTTTCGTCCCGCGGCTATAGCATTCCACATATAAAGAGAAGTGTGACCGAGTTGTATAGATATTACCTGTAGAGAAAATGGCTGCCTGATATTCTCTTTCTTTTCCATCTAACTAACTGTAAGCTCCAGAAAATGAAGTTCTGTTGAAGTGGGATGACGCGGACTCCGTGTGCGAGTGCGGATAATTTTCTAATCATATGGAAACCGAAATGTCCTAGGTCCTAGAAAAATACGAATTTGATCATACTTAGTTGAGCATTCAGGTATACATTGTATTCCATAATTTCAGATCACATTTAAAAACGAGTTATATTTATTCTGCATTTAAAGTGTGTAGAGAAAATGGCGGAGCCAATCAACAATCATTTTACCGGTCGCACTTCTCTTTATATATAGGTTATTCTACTCGCGGCTTGTTATCGCAATTACATATTTTATGATTAAAATTAAATGTGGACGCATCGCGTTTATATTCTCTCCCGGCTGATGACTGCCAGGAACAATACAATTATTTTGTGGTGCATCGTTACACCCCTTCTTTTTGTTAAAGTGCTTGAATCAAAAAGCACATTTGTTTGATTTTTCGTGGCAGGATCATAACCAGCCGGTTATCGAATCGGAGATGACAATGTTGGTTGTCGAACCTCACTTTATACCTACTGCCGGCTCACATGAATCGCGAAGTATGGTATGTCTACAATGATTCCAGGTTCGACTTCCACTCTCGCTTCCACTGGTGGCGGCAGTGGGCCCGTGATCTGTAGAGACTCTGAGGGCCATGGTGGTTCTGGCTCGATGCGGAGACGACGTGGCAATGGCGATGATTAGGCCTGTTTGGTTTGATTGCGTTGACGTTGGATCATTGGATGATTGTGCCGATCTTTGATACGCTCTGGGTTCGGGCGGTAACAGGCGGCGCGAATGGTGTAGGTTGGTTTGGATCAAAACTAGGTGACCCAGCGCTTGTCGACTGACAGGCAAGTTGGATCATATTCCAACTGATTGCCACGGAACAGTTCCTGGATCACGGTGACAATGTTTTCTACCATTGCTGGTCACTTTCAATCTGACGAGATAAATGGATCAGTGTTGTTGAGCGGGGTGACATTGATTGTTTATTCGGCTAGCTGTTGTTGCGATTTATTCGTCTCCCTCGTGATTCAAAACGTTGACGGCGGGTTGCTGAAAGAGGTGGACTTTAAATCTTGTATGTGTACGTGGCGATACCTGTACGGCTTCTGAATTGTCCGGTAAGATGATGTGTTGATATCTAGCGCCCCTATGTATTTCGGTGCAAGTTTTGCGTTAAAGTTGGTCTGCTTGTCGGATAGTGAACGATCATTTCCAGCCCCATTTGTGATTTTGTCCGCAGATTGTAATATCGCCTCTGGTGCTGGAAGACCTGGGCCCGAGCAAATTTTTACAATAGGTTTCTTCCAAACGGCGGAGAACGGTGTGCGGCAGTATGGCAGTGTGGCCACAGATAGTATTCGCGGAAGTCCTGGTAGAAATCCTCCCGGTCGTGCCAGTTGTGCCGATTATTTCGACACCAGAGGAGTGCTTTTCCCGGAGCAATTTTGGAAGTCCTATTAGCAGTTACGGCCCGGTGAATTAATAGCCGATTTTTATCTTTTTTAGTCTTTCTAAGAATGCTACAGGGTCTTTTCCGTCGAAGTGGTAACTATACATTTATGTAATTATTAATACATTTCTGAATATAATTCATGACTTTCGCCTGTGAAACCGTGATGCGTTTTCGGCGGGTAGACCATTAAGACTGGTACAGGATCGACTCTTTGTCTTCCGGGCGCGGCGTGCGGAATATTTTGGTAACGTATTTTGGTAATGTGTTGACTCATGCGCTGATAGATTGATTATTATTACCTCGATTTCTAGCCTAAGGATTTCGAGTTTGGTAACCAGTTGACTCTTGGTTGATTGGTAAATCCACCTTTTGGACATATCACGTGTGTTAATGTCTTTCGGATCGGACCAGTCCTTGTTTGGGCATCATACAACCACTTGCCGTTTGTCTCAAACGCAGACTAGCT
>NW_020213156.1:3737-15039 GCF_003070985.1 Temnothorax curvispinosus
ATATATATATATATACAATATACATATTTACATATACATATACATCTATATCTATAAAGGAAGATGTCCTGACTGACTGACTGACTGACTGACTGACTGACTGACTGACTGACTGACTGACTGACTAACTGACTGACTGACTGACTGACTGACTGACTGACTCATCAACGCCCAGGCCAAACCCCTGAACCTAGAGACTTGAAATTTGGAGGGTGTATTCCTCTCATGACGTAAGCATCCACTAAGAAAGGATTTTTAGAAATTCCACCCCTAAGGGGGTGAAAAGGGGTAAAATGTGTTTTTTTCACGACTGTCCTGACTGACTGACTGACTGACTCATCAACGACCAAATTTCAAAGAATTGTAGATCAAACAGGGGTAGAATTTTCCGGGGAGTGCTATAAAATGTATAATTTTTCGTTACCGATCTTTTGGAAGCTGGTATCGAAATTTTTTTAAATAATTTTTACCAAAAGTATATGAAATAGGGGTAGAATTTTCCGGGGAGTGCCACTATGTGTATAGTTTTTGTTACCGATTTTCTGGAAACAGGTTTTTCTAATTTCTCTAACTTTTCGGGAAATAATTCACCGAATTTTAAAGAATTGTAGATCAAACAGGGGTAGAATTTTCCGGGGAGTGCTATGAAATGTATAATTTTTTGTTACCGATCTTTTGGAAGCCGGTATCAAAATTTTTTCAATTTTTTGGGAATTAATTGACCGAATCTGAAAGAATTGTATGAGAGAGAGAGAGACAGAGGGAGAGAGAGAGAAGGGAGAGAGGGAGAGAAAGAGAGGGGGGAGAGAGAGAGAGAGAAAGAGAGAGAGAGAGAGAGGGAGAGTAGATAGGTCCTCCGGGGTGTAGCCCGGGTAACCAGCTAATATATATATATATATATATATATATATATATCTTTATATATATATGTATATATATAAAGAATAGATCGTATTCGTGTGATACGGCTTTTGCGCGGTGATCGGAGTTTTATGTCCTTACAATGTGATGAGATTCAGTGAAGGTTGTCGATTATCCGGGCGAGATGAGCGCCAGGATGAACGGTCGGAACGACGTGAAACTATGGCTCCTAGCGTCGCAATCTCTCTCGGCGAAAATCTATTGTCTTAGGTGGTACTCGCCGCTTCGAGCCTTCGCCTCGTGGCTTGTTATCGTAATTATATACGATTAAAAATGTATACGATTAAAGTGTGTACACATCACGTCCATGGTTTAGCGCGGCTTGTGTTCGGCCGAGTGGCATCCGGCTGGTAACTACTAGGAACGATGAAGTTATTAGAACACATTGTTACAATTTTCATATAAAAACAATTTTATCCATATCCACTTTACTGTTTTTTTATCAGCAAGATAGAAGTATGACCATGGTGGAAGGAAATAAGGTGAGGCAATCCTCGTGACGAGTTTCGTTCTGTTCTGCGCAGCCCAGGCATGGTGGGGGATCCGCACAGTTTCCGCCATCTTTTTTCGCTAAGGGCCTGGACACACACTTTTTCGTAACAGTAACAGTAAAGTTTCGACCAATCGCGTTGAATCGGAAACGTACAGTTCAGGAAATGGAACATGCAAATTCGAGAAGAAAATAGGTTTAAGAAAACAACTAAAAAAAGTAGAAAAGAAAAAAGAATTAAGAAAATGTGTAATAAAACTGTTAACTAGCAATGAATGTTTTTTTCCATAGAACTTCGAATGACGTCCCTATCCACTTTCATTGTTTTCAAATTTTTATATATTTTTCTCATAAACAGGTGATTTAGAATAAAATATCAAGAGGGAATTCATCTTTTGTAAGGCCAATTTTCAGTTTTTTTTTTTTAAGATATTCTACATTTTTGGCATTGAATTTCGGAAAAATATTTATTTATCTTATTTTAATAATAACATTTAACATTTGTTATTATTAAAAATTTTTGAAAATTGGTTGTGGAAGGAACCGTTGAGTAAAAGCCCAAAAGAAACGCCGCCAGTTATAAAATGTTATCCTTTTTTTAACTACTTCATTGCTATAAATCACAATTTTTAATGAAACATCCTGATTCTAGTCATTGACATAGCCAAATAAATTTTGAAGAGATTAAAAAAAAGATAAATTAGTGAGTGATAATCGTTTTCTAATTAATTTCCTTCAATCAGCCTGATTCATTATCATTAATTGCAACTAGGTCAATAAAAAAAAGGAACAATGGGGATTTAAACCCGAGTCAAAAATATACAAAGCAGAATACGTGCCGCTACACCACTGACCATTTCTGAAACTATCTTTTGTGACATGATTTATATTCATTAGCAATACTTGTTGACTAGCATAGTGTCGATTTTATTCATCAATTACGAGCGCTTATTACACGTCAATAGTTTTTTTTTTCATAAGTTTGATTTATAATTTTTCCAAAATGACTGTTTATTGGTAAAAAAATCTGTTTCCTCCAAAACTGCCATAGAAAAATATGGTTTCCTTATGGAAGCTCGTTTTCGTGATATTATTTCTATTCGTTATGAAAAATTAATAATTTTTCAGTAATTGTGACTGAGAGATTTTCCTATCCATTCCTATTTGTTTGAATGACCGCTAGTAATGACCGACAACTGTGCGGCGTTTCCTATTGGCTGTGAAACTCATGATGCGCATTGCCACACTTTATTTTCTTCCACCATGAGTATGACTGACCCTAGCGTTAATGGAAGAATATTTATTGAGAAGAATAAAATCTTATCTTATAATGTTCTAATTAATTTCGCGAATCGACGTCGCGTACTCATGCCGAAACCACTGCTTTCGAGGATCTGCAATATAAGAAAACCATGGATTAATTCTGGTTCGCAACAGGGGGTCTTCGATCTTTAACGGGGTACCGATTTAATATAATCAGTCACGTTAAAAATCGCTACGACTCTCTGCCGGCACAAACGTATTTCTTAACGTCCACCTGACAGCGATAAAGCCCGAAATAGCGATAGACATGTATACATATTGTTACGTTCTATTTACTCCACGATTTCTTTCTTTCGTGGAATCACTCATTTCATCACACGAAATAGACGGAAACCATAAAATAGCGGTTATTAATTGACGAAGCGGATGCACTCCAACTGTCATCGCTCATTAAAGAATAAATAGTGAAACCTTCCAGAAGACTCAAGCTTAATAAAATAGGCAAATTATAGACTTGTGTGTCGCATTCCATCTAATTCCACGAAATGAAGCACGAAATTTCAATTATCTCGAAATTTCGTGGCATAAGTCGCAATAAATTAAAAACGCCATAAGGATCTGGGTGAACTTTCGGGTCACGAACAGATTAATCTCACGCTTTTCCGTAAAACGCGGATTCGACCTAAGATCCACGGCTCGCAGCGATTGATAAAGCTAAGCCTCTGGAAGGGACTGTCAAAGGGCAAGGTGATAACGTACTCACCAATGAATAGCCGCTAACTAGAAATTACTCATAGGCAATGACGATTTTGGGTAACTCGCCAAGGGATAGGCGGAAAACCGAAACCTACGTCACAATTGAAAGAAAACTCCACCAATCAAATCATATTAAAAAATAATCCCGCCTTCTTAATTTTGTATAAAAATCGCGACTTTTTCTGTTGCGTTGCGGCTTAACAATCGCGAGTCAATTCTATGCGCGTCAACATCACGCCGCAGTCCTGAACCGAGTCAAAGCCCCGGAAGAATCCAGCGTTACCGCCGCAACCACCGGGCCTGACCGGGCCTGAGACGTTCCACGATCGCAACCAACAATATAGTAAGTCCAAAATATCCGCTCGCTCTTGTTTGTCCATATATATATTGTTACGCCCGTGCTGTACGACCATGCCGTGCGGTCATACGAGTCGCCCCGTAGAAAGAAGACGCGAATCGTCGTTAGTGACGGTTGTTATGTATCACCGATATTCAGATTATGCTCTGGGAATCCGTCACGTTCGGACGTGTATTTCCGAGCTCTTTGTACTAACGAGCTACGATAAATAAGTTCCTTTTTTATAACCAACAAGCCTTACTTCTTTGAGTGCAAGTGTGAAAGTGTGGCTGACGCCCGGCGAGCGTAACAATATATATATATTGTTACGCTCGACACGCGTTCGCCGCACTCGCACTCTCACCACACTCGCGAACGCGCCGCGCTTCCCCGTCACCGAGAATAAAGATACTCTCTTCTATCATAAAAGAACGGATTTATTGCTCAGATACAACGAAACACGTCTGACAGGTTTGAAATCCAGAGCGTAAATCTGACAAACGATATTTACAAACAACTGTCGCTACCCGAGTCGAAATTTTTCTCCTATTTTCGACCTCAATGTTCAATCTAACACCTACTTTCGACCAAAATGTTCGACCTAACATCTACTTTGATACTATAAGCAGTCACATCACCCTATTTTGAACCTCTTCAACCTCTGGCTCCTATTTAGAATCTGACAATTCTGTTTGAAAAGAAATCATGCTCCTACTTTAATGTTCCTAACGTTTTCTTAATTTATTTATTGCATTTAGTTTATTTTTATTATTATAGGTTTATTATATTTTCGATTAAATATTATATATGATTTATTAAACTTTAATAATAACGTTTATAATAAATGTTTATAATAACGGTTCTCTTTATTTATTAATTTAATCAAAAATAGTAAAAACAAAATTAAAAGGAATTTTATTAGGTTAATAATAATAGTTATATTATTGATAACTAAAAAAAATTATTTTATATATGACGTATAAATGATTATTTATATAAAATTGTATTTTTCTATATTATTTTTTCCTTCTTTCTTTCTTTTTTTTTTATTTATTAAAATAATTCAAAATAAAATTAAAAGAATGTGTGTATGTATGAGTACGCATGCGTATATGTGCAACTAAAGGTAGAAAAATTTAAATATGTACAAAACTATTACAAAACATCTTTTTTTTTGTTATTACTTCTTATAATTACTTATCTTCATATATTTACATATTATTAAATTTACGATAATTGAATACCCAAGCAGCATTTTTCGGTTAACTTTCCGACTAAGGACTACTTTTCTACTAATCACAACGTTGTAAGCGGTCCAAGAAAGTTATAAAATGTAACTTATAATTACTAACGTTTTTTGGACGTTGTCTTAACGTTAAAATTACGACGTGCTTTTTTTATCACTTTCCCAACGTCAAATTTGAAACAGTTTAAGTCCTATTACCCGACGTTGAGATATTTAACGTTCGCCTGACGTTATACTCTGCACCACACTTTTCGAGCGACTTCAATACGTAATTCCCAACGTAAACCAACGTTTTGTTATCAAACGTTGTAAAACGCTAACGTTGTGAAACGTCGCCTGTGGTCATTTCTGACTGACGTTAAGAAATCGCGAGAAATAGTAACAAATTCTGCCTAAAAGAATGTAGAGCAGATTAATGTTGCGTCAAGCGGGCATCGCCGACAGCAATTCGCGGCGTCGTGCGTGAGCTACGAGGACTATGCGACGAATGTTGACGATCCACGGCCGAACCGGTCCATCTCATCTCACGCGGTTATCGTCACGTCGTCGGGAAGCAACGCGCGCGCGCCGCGCGGTTCACAGCTCGAGAGCGCGTTCGTTCGGCTGCACGGCTGCCATAACCATGCTCTAGATCACCATAAATGGTATTGCATAGGTCGGATTTGGTTAAGATTCACGACTCATTCGCAAATCTAGTATAGAATTTTCAACTAATTGATATTTTATCGACATGTTAAGTCAGTTTGGCGACCTTGTTAAGACTTTTAGTCAATATAGGTACAATTTTGCCTACAGTGGTATACTACTTAGTTTGTAAAAGTCTGAAAAAGTTTATTATTTTATACGAGAAGACAAATCTTAGTAGAATTTATCGCACCTTTTACCACGTAAAGTTTGGTATAGTGTGGAACGCTGACTTCGCCATTTTCATTCCTCAAAGAGGAAGGCAAATAATCCACCATTTTCCAGTATATTTAGATTTATATTTTTTAACGCACTTTGTTAACAATTTAAAGCATTTATATAATATCTGTTGTTAAGATTTTGACAACATATTTATCTTAAAAGTAATTTTGATGAAAAAAAAATTAAAATCTACACTTTGAAAATTTTAGTTATTTATTAGAATATTTAGTAAATTGGAATATTTTAGAAAGAATTCGTCTAATTTCGAACTATCATTTCCACATTTATCAATAAAGTGGGTTTCGTTATACATTTTCAGTGCTGGGTTCGTGTATTTATGGCAAAATTACAATAGTATCAAAGACTGCGCAAACTATATTTTTCCTATAAAGCCATTTTATTTGTGCCAAATTGATAAGTACGTATTATGACATATTTATTACACCAATGCCGTCATATGGTTTGAATGGAAGCACAAAAACTACACCCCATACAGCACAAGTAGATACTGAGAATGTTCAAAGTATATCTCAGCAGTAGATTGCGTATATTCTCACAACATTCGAGATACGTACCACGATTTTCTGAGAACCTACTGACTGCATTGCTATTTTCGCCTCACCTAGTTCATAGTATCTACTGAGAATATCCCGCAGTAAATACCAAGAATATCTCAGGTATCAATATAGAACCAAGGATAGAATATGCACGGTATATACTTATTACGTTCGATTAGAGTAAAATAATTGGTACTCTTTTATATTTTATAAATTTATATTTATTTATATGTGCATTGTAAATTATTGCCAATGTGTGTACATTATACACTACAAATATTAATACTGACAATTAATACAATAACGCCGAGTTTAATGCTTATGTTACTTCGAGTGTCATACGTGATAGACAGAATTGATATAGAATAATAGATTATTGCCTGTTTTATGTCACATACGATTTCCTTATAGAATATTGCAGTGCTGTCAAACTTTAAATCACATAGTGATTTGAGTACATATGAAGTACATATTTAAAACTAGCGAAAATAATCGTTTTCTTAAAAAGGATTGCACATAAGTAAACAAAAAAGAAATAGGAAAGTATGCATTTTTTACATGTGTCGTGTATCTAATGACGCTTATTTAGAACAAAAGGATAGGAAAATGTATTATAGTCACACGACTTGTTGGAAAGATTCAAAAATCTGAGTCCTCACACGTAAGTTATCGTTTGCACAGAAAAATGTACTTACAAATTAAGCGTGATTTAAAATTCGAGAACACTGCAATCGTTCAAATATCTCGTGAATACATTTTCAATTGAATAATACATTAAGACAAACAATTTTTACAGTGCGAACATGCAATTATCTTGTAAGTTATGTCAGACAGTAATCTCGATATTTCGAATAGAAGATAATCCTCCTTTTTAAAAAAAGGCATGTTAAGTCGATACTCGCATATCTCGAAGTTTTTTGTTGCCGCTTTTCCGCGATGCCAATTGGTTCTCTCGCTGCGGTTACTTCATTTGCAGCTGTCATCGTATATTTTGACAGTTGTGTGTATCAAGAAGTTAATAGTGTAATAATAACTACATAATGTTAAAGCTAAATAGCGCGCGCGAAGCGCGCGTCTGTGGTGTCTAGTCTCTATCTATCTATAATAAAAAAATCCATGGAGACGCGAGAAGTTGTTGTTTGGAGTCGAATATCTCGCACGTAGTGTTGTCGCTTTTCCGCGCGTCTGATTGGCCGGTCGAAGCCGGGTGATCGAGATCGCGGCGAGTTCCGCGAATTTCGTGCGTGTGCGTCGTGATCAATCGTATTGTGACAGTTCGCGTCGTGTCGTTAGGAGGTTAATATTATTATTAATGTGATCTCTCATCATTAAATATGATCGTTTAATTCCGAATTTCGGTCGCGTCACGCAAGGATCGAAGTGACGACGGCGATCGAGATCGCGGCGAGTTTGGCGAGTTTCGCGCGTGTATCGCGTGATGTGACGTGTGTTTGCGTGGTGTGTTTTGCGAGGTTAGTAGGATTTTTTATTATATATAATCCACTATTGTATATAATGTATGTGGATAATTATATTTTACATTAATATTTTTTAACGCAATGACGTTTGCTCGCGTGGTGTCTCGCGAGGTTAGTTATATTGCTTGCTCGTACAAATCTAATCTAAGGTATACGTTACAGTAACTATAGATTTTTTATACAGATTTATCTTTGTAATCATATACTTTATATATAAGCAGATGTAAGTAATAATTATTGTTTTTGTATTATGTAAAATTTGCCTTATTTTAGATGAATTTAATGTTCGAGAAGATCTCATGGGATTAGCTGTTGGTGCTCATATGGCCACAAATATTCAACAAGCGTGAAAAGTTGATGACATTACAAATATAGTTAGAAGAAAATTCATGCACATTTAAGATATATAGAAAGGTAATTATAAAAATTATTATCGCTTGTATTATTTCAAAAAGTATTGTTTTATAAAAGTTTACTGACTGCATGTTTTTATCTAAAATATATATACATATTCGTATATATGTTGCTTATATTGAGCTGGTATACAGAGCTTATCAGATTTCTTTCTCAATCACAGACGCATGAAGCTGTTAAGAAAGACCGATCTATGCTGGAAAACAGCGGTAACCTAAAAATAGATAGTGACAGTAGCAGAGTCGTGACCATCGCCGCGTGATAGATAATAGTGATAGTGAAATATATATTGACGGCAGGAAGCTGATGCCGAGGAGATCTTTCAGAAGGAAGGTGTATCCAAAATCGCACACGTACGTATATATGTTGTTTTGTAAAAGTTGTAAAAGTTAAGAGAACGAGAAAGTGATCTGTATTTATATGCACGTGTGACAGGCACTATCGCGTAATAAAGATTTCTCCGAAGAATGTTTATATTGTACTTTACTTTCATTAACTTGAATGCTTTGAATGTACAATCTTGCGTCTTCAAAATATAATAATTCTCAGACACTGTTGAGAAATAATTGTCTAGCACAAAAGGTCCTTTTGTGCTAGATAATACAAGTTGCTACAGAGTGCCTCTAATTGTAAGAATCTCTTCTCCTTTACCCCCTCTTTCTTTTCCCAATCCCGAATTAACACTATTGCGTGGTTCGTATCGCGTGTCATTACCTATTATAAATGTCCTCCTTTTCTCTCGTTTTCTCACGCAGGAACATTTTATATTCAACTATATGGTATACAATTTTGCCGCTATATATTGACCGCAGGGAGCTGATACCGAAGAGATCTTTAAGAAGGAAGGTGTATCCAAAATTGCACATGTATGTACGTATATGCTGTGTTGTAAATGTAAATTGTAAAAGTTGAAAAAAACGAGGAAACGTTCTGTAGCACAATTTATATTGTAGTTATGCTAAAATATTTGTGAATTGAGTCCCTGTTATCCATTATTATAATATAATTTTTATTAGCAATATTAGAGGAGTAACGAAAATTAATTTTATTAAGTATTCAAAGCAATTGATAGTTTTTAGCATTAAGTATTTCCATTTTCTCATAATATGCTTAAAAAATATTGCAGGGAACTTGTGAGTTATGCGAAGCAATTGATACTGTTAAGGTTCATTGGTCATATGAAGTTTGCACACGTCAAGCTTGACATCCTAAAGACATCCTACACAATGCATTCTGAAAACGATACCGTGCAGGTTTGTTGGCGTATACGTGGTGTCATCACAGGCTGGAAGGTATTTTCTGTGTTTTGGAAGTAAAATTTGTAAAATACAACATGTCATAAAATAAGCGCTAACCAGGAAATGTAAGTGTAATCAGTGTTCTAAACATTCCTTTTAAAAGTAATATAAAATTGTTCTTATAAACATTAATTATATAATTAATTCAAGTTGTCTATTATTTGAAAAGAACTTGATTTTAGTTTTGTTTTGTATTCTACCTTCAGAAAAAGATAAAATAATTTAGATTTCCTAAAATTAATTTTGTTTATGCTATCGGAGAGGAAACACTTATTATAAAATTGATTATATTACCGAGACAATTATATATAACGATTTCAGATGGTACGACGGCTTTTTTATTTTTTACGTTAATGCTGAATGGAAAAGTCTATAAGCATATTGCGGACAAGATGATGCTTAATCAGGATACAGCCACGAAAAAGAAAGATATGCGCATGGCAGGGAAATTAGCGCTATTCACAGGCCTTGTAAACATATTTAGTAACAACGAGGATTCTTTAAATTGAGCTCTGTCTTAAAATCGCATCAATTGAAGTGAATCCATTGCTGAGTGCTGAAATTATACGATTTTATCCGTCACAACGAATAGACCAAGCGGAATGCTTTTTCCAGTCGATGGTTTCGAATGTTGCTGACATATCTATTTCGTTGCAAATGCATCATTATGAAATGATGATCGGTAGTAAATGAAAGATATGTGAATTAAAAAGATGTGTACATTAACTAAACAGTATCTTTGTTTGATTACAAACTATCTTCATCTAATTTTTTAGTGAAAATGTCCGAATAATTTGCGTTAGTATTTCTGTGTAAAAAAATATGACGATTATATTACAGTATATCTGACGATTTTAACATAATTATAGAGGTAGGGTGTCTAAATTGTTATCGTTCCATCCAAATGTAGCCTTTATACTATTCGGATAGTATCGATATTTTATGCTGCTTAGAAACAAGATAAAAGTATTTTAAGACACTTGTATCGTTTCCAGAATATAAAAACTTGTGTTTAGATTACAGATATACGTTTTGGGTATTTCGTTGCAAATGTATCATTGTAAAATGATGATCGGTAGTAAATGAGAGATATGTGAATTAAAAATACATTACCTAACCCTTCATCCGATTTTTTAATTTTAGTAGTGACAATGTCCGAATAATTTTGCGTTAGTATTCCTGTGTAAAAAAATATGACGATTATACGATTATATTACAATAAATCTGAAAAATGTTAGAAAATAAAACAATTGTTTAAAGGTATCCTGTATATCATAGTATCTATTTGCTTTGCCTGTATAAAATGTTGATAACACGTAAGATAATATAATCATTAAAGTAATATTTCTTAAATGTATATTTCATACTTAATTTTATTTCATAAATACTATCACATTTATTCCTATGAATCGTTTTCATTACGCTATTATGATTTTAACATAATTATAGAGGTATAATAGGATGTGTAAATTATTACCGTTCCATCCAAATGTAGCTTTTATAGTATTATTTATTATATCGATACCTTAAGTTGTTTATAAAAAAGTAAAATGTATTTTAAGACGAGAGAAAGTAATAGAGATAGAAAACTGTTGTGTAGGAGGTTCGGGTCGAAAAATGAGCTACTCGCAAGGAT
>NW_020213157.1:0-5959 GCF_003070985.1 Temnothorax curvispinosus
GCCGCTGCCGATTACTCGCGATGACGCTCTTCTAAATCTTCGGACAATGGGGGGGGGAAACTTCCTGAGGACCCAACGTCATTTAGACTCCCCGAGTCCCTGCCTTGGCATTCGCCCAAGTCCCTCGGAAAACCTCAGTCAAAACCGAAAGGCAGACTTCTTTAAAAAAAAGCAAATTTCCTTCTTCCTCAGGTGGGTCTCCGCCAGCAAGGAATCTTCCCCATGGGCAGACCACTCCTCGGAACGTAAGCTCTACTTGGAAAGAAACAAACATTACACGCAGTAACATAGAACAAACAACTAAACTTCTATAGAAAATAAAAGTGCGCAAACAATTTAAGCGCACGGCACGGTCGTACAGCACAGGCGTAACAATACTTTCAATAAAATATTTATTCAGTTTATCAGTTATCTCTAAATCATTCTCATATCTGTTGCGGCTCCAATTAATATAATAATAAAATATAAACTAAAAAAAACAAAAAGAATAATAATAGGAAACGCGACAGCGAAAGCCCGAAAGAATTACGCAACGCCGAATCAGCAAGAGATGAGTTGCGCGATCGGCCCACATACGATCGAGCAACTCAGCGATATCGAAGGACAGGACGAGGATTCAAAAGGAAGCGACAACAGCATACGACAGGGCAATTGGAGTCTCAAAGCGACGGGCGTTTAACGCAAATAATCATTGTAACTCAGAGTGGATTAATTAAAGTTATCGTTTATTGAAAAGTGTTGTTAATCAATCCCGCCTCCTCCGTGGATAAAACGATCCCAGGTGTCCCGCCATAAAAAGAGGGCACAACAAATGGTGGCAGCGTGAGGGATCCAGCGGCAGGCAAACGGGAACGGCAGCTGAAACCAAAAAATAAGTGAATCAGTGAGGCAGTGCAACATCCTCAACGGAGACACGGCAGCCAAATTCAAAAGCAACGGACAACACGGTAGCGGCCAACGAGGGGCAAGCGAGCAGCGTAACCCGAGAAGGCACCGACCTACCTCAACGGAGGCTCACCGACAGATAAGACGGCACAAGCACCGACCAGCAACATGCGACTAGCGACCGTAATGTAAGTCGACTAAG
Source organism: Temnothorax curvispinosus (assembly GCF_003070985.1). Taxonomy (NCBI): domain Eukaryota; kingdom Metazoa; phylum Arthropoda; class Insecta; order Hymenoptera; family Formicidae; genus Temnothorax; species Temnothorax curvispinosus. The sequence goes on from NW_020213157.1 coordinate 1,088, forward strand.
CAAATTATGTAAAACGCAATCACCGTAGATGTCGGAAAACGAAAATCCACCTGCGGAACTAAACCAATCGTGGCTCTATAGCGAGACGTCACGACGAGCGCGTAGAAATAGACCGTTAAGCCCCGTGCAAACGACCGAAGAAGTCGTAAGCGATAATCGCGAAACGGTGCGTAGAAATTTAGACGCGTACTACTCAAGCGAAAGCGAATCAGAACCGGAATTACACCCGAACAGCGTAATCGAACGCGAATCCCAATTCGACGATTCCGTTATAATTTTAGACGCGAGAGTAATAGGACAAAATAACTGCCCCGACGAAAATAGACCCTCCACCCCTCACACGCGCACGCACAATCCGAAGACGCGGACAGTACGACCAGTAGGCGAACACACAGACGAGAGTTCTCATTGACCTCGTATGATAGCAGCGTATTTGACCCGCAATAGTATTATTCTGCCCCGAGACACGTGAACGTAATCGAGATGGCGGAAGCAACAAATAGCAACCACGACGCGAATAACGTAAATGACAACGCGCCGATAACCCCAGAGGAAATAGACGAAGAAATAAACCGTCTTAATCGAGTGCTATCACAAAGAGGCACCCCGGCGAATCACAGTAACCGGATACCCGCACGGGCCGGACCGCCGCGGGACGATAGAGATTCCATTCTCGACGAGATATTAAACGGAATCCGCAACTTACAAAATCGCGTAAATCAACTAGAAACGGCGAATCCTGAACGCCGCGAATTTCACGCGAGACGCGATCCAAGTAACCCCCCGTTTGAAGTAACGTACGGAAGAACGTCATACGATATTCGGAACCAAGCGAAGCGCGCAATCGGATATCTACGTTTAAAAGAGGCACGAGACATGATACCCGAGTTCGACGGAGCCTCGAGTAAATTACAAGAATTCTTAAACGCCGCGTCATATGCAATAAAAAACATAAATCCTATGGAAGAAAAAACGCTATTAGAAGCAGTGCTATGCACAAAACTAAAAGGAAGAGCGATGATAGACTTTCAAACGCGAGAGATAAAAGATTTTGCACAACTAAAAAAGGAATTAGAAGTTTGCTATTTGAGCCGCAAAAACAAAACACACTTACAACTAGAGTTTAATACACTCAAGCAAAAACCCGGAGAAAATGCAAGAGCATTCGGATTAAGAGCCGATAAGCTAGCGATGGAGCTATACGACTCCATGATAGAGGGAAGAAATCACACCATAGAAAGCAAGCGAACTATATTAGAAACGATTCAACAACAGGCATTACAGAATTTCCAATTAGGATTGAGAGACGAGATCAAGTTACTTGTCCGAGCTCAGCATTTCGCAATATTGCAAGAAGCGATTGCCGGAGCGAGCGCCGAAGAAAAAGTAAACGGGCCGAGTGGAATTTCGCCGCGTCCCAAAAATAATTATGCGTACTAATTATGCGATAACCGATCGATATTACAATGCCAAAAATGCGGAAAATACGGGCACCTCGGAAGGGAATGTCGTACCAATAGATATGCGAACCGTTTTTCCTTACCGAAACCCGATAGGACACCCCGCGTAAACGCGATAGATAAAGTCTGCAATTATTGCAAGAAGGCAGGACACATGCGCGAAGAATGTTGGCTGTTAAATGGTCGACCAAATAAGGAAAGAACAAACCACAACAAACCTAATAATCCAAGAGGACAAAATAAAAATTTTCACCCGAAAACGAATGGCCCGAGAAAAAAAGACAGTAATTCAGCCGCGAATAGCGATGAGGAAGACAAAGAAGACACAAAGCAGCGCCGACCGGCGTTAGAGCATCAGGTGTCACATATGACGAACAAGCCGCAAAAGCATGCAGGGCTGGACCTAATCACTCTGCCCATGCGAGAAGCGAAGCGCGAAAAAATAAATTTACTGTTCGATACCGGAGCGGCCGTATCAATAATAAAAGTAAAACATTTGAAAGGCGAAACAATGATAGAAGAGGATAAAATGGCCCTTACAGGAGTAACAGGTCATAAAGCCCATACGATTGGAAAATTTACACAGCAACTATTGACTTGAAAGATAGAACGATCAAGCACACGATATATGTCGTCAAGGATGATTTTCCGATTGAATACGACAGAATACTAGGCGTAGATTTTATAAAAAAACATCGAGCGTCATATAGTTACGAGTCGTGCTCAATACGCATAGCGAATAGCACATTAAAATTATACCCGTATAAGAAAATGGTTTTGAAACCGCGAAGCGAGACAATAGTACAAGTCGCAAACGATAAAAATTCACTAGGAATAATACAGGCAGAAAAGACAATGCCAGGAGTGTTCATAGGAAATTACCTAGTGATGCCAGAAAACTTTCTATGTCCGGCAAGCATACTAAATACGACGGAGAAGATAGTCGAAATGCTAATGCCGCAAGTAACATTAGAGGAGTTAAAACAAGAAGAAGCAAAAGAGATAGAAATAAACCAAGTAAACAAAGCAGAAGAAACAATGCCGCGTAGCGAAAAAGTCGAAAAATTGATACGCACACAACACTTAAACGAAGAAGAAAAGAAAACCATTATGGTAGAGATTACAGCGATGTATTGCATGTGGAAGGAGAATCACTGACATGCACTGATATCGTCGCGCATAAAATTACCACGAAGGCGGGCAGCGTACCAGTCAACGTCCGACCGTACCGTTTGCCAGAAAAGCACAAGGAAGAAGTGAATAGAAAAGTGAAAGAGATGTTGAAAAACGGAATTATTAGACCTAGCACGAGCCCGTGGAATGCGCCGTTGCTAGTAGTACCGAAGAAAAGAGACGCATCAGGAAAATTAAAACTGAGAGTGGTAATAGATTTTCGGTTTGTGAACGACCTAACGAAGGGAGATTCCTTCCCATTACCAAACATAACCGATATCCTAGACCAACTGGGAAAAGCAAAATATTTTACCACGCTAGACCTCGCCTCGGGATATCATCAAATCCCGATGAAAGAAGAAGATAAAGAAAAAACAGCGTTCTCGACACAATACGGACATTACGAGTATAATCGAATGTCTTTTAGACTGAAAAATGCCCCAGCGACATTTCAACGAGCAATAATAGCCGTTTTAGCAGGACTAGTAGGATTACAATGCTTAGTCTATCTAGACGATATAATAGTATACGGAGCAAGTTTACAAAAGCACAATAAGAGATTAATTGAAGTGCTAAAAAGACTGAGAAACTATAATTTGAAATTACAGCCCGATAAATGCGAATTCCTTCGGAAAGAAGTGACGTATCTTGGACATGTAATAACAGAAAACGGAATCTCGCCAGACCCTTCAAAATTAGAAGCAGTAAAAAGGTTCCCGAGACCAACAAAGGTAAAGGACATCCAGACTTTCGTAGGATTAGCCGGATATTATCAAAGATTTATTAAAGATTTTTCAGCAATCGCCAAGCCACTCACAAAAATGACCAGAAAAGATATCAAATTCGAGTGGAACGCAGAACAACAAAACGCATTTGAAATACTTAAAGAAAAACTAACCACAGCACCGGTATTAAAATACCCGGACTTCTCCCAAGAATTTGTAGTAACGACCGACGCGTCAGATTACGCAATAGGAGCCATACTGTCACAGGGAAAGATAGGTCAAGATCAACCCGTGGCGTATGCGAGCAGAGTACTATCTAAAGCCGAGCAAAATTATAATACTACCGAGAAAGAATTACTAGCGATAGTATGGGCGGTGAAACACTTCCGACCATACGTTTATGGAACAAAATTTACCATAGTGACAGACCATAAATCATTGGTTTGGCTATTTAACGTAAAGGACCCCGGATCACGATTAATCCGATGGAGATTGAAATTAGAGGAATACGATTACACTATCGTACACAAGGCCGGTCAAGAGAATAGAAACGCGGATGCGCTGAGTCGACATGTGCCAACAGATATCAACAAGATAGAGAAGGAAGAGAATAACGAACAGGAGAGCGAAAGAAAATACACAGAAGAAGAGAAGCAACGTATATTATACGAATACCATGATGCACCTGTAGGAGGACATCAGGGTGTGGAACGCACTATAAACCGAATAAGGTTGACGCATAATTGGAGAGGATTAACTCGAGACGTAGAAGATTACATTAATAAATGCGAACTATGTCAGAAGAACAAGTTATCGCGGAAAAATAAAGCACCCTTAGTAATCACAGACACCGCGGACAAACCGTTCGAAAAATGTGCTCTAGATATAGTAGGACCAATGACGGTGACCGAAAACGGAAATAAATATATCCTCACGTTTCAGAATAATTTATCAAAATTCAGTATAAGGCGATACCCGTACCTAATCAAGAAGCGAATACAATCGCAAAAGAATTTGTCACAAAGATTATCTTTGAATACGGTATCCCCGACAAAATACTGACGGATAGAGGAACGAATTTCCTTAGCGAGATATTTAAAAGCACGTGTAAATTATTGAAGATAGAAAAAATTCAAACAACGGCCTACCATCCCGAGAGTAATGGAGCATTGGAACGCTCTCATAGAATATTAGCCGAATACTTGCGACATTATATTAACGCGGACCAGACAGACTGGGACGAATGGATGCCATACGCAATGTTCGCGTATAACACGACGCCACACACGGCGACCGGGTTTACACCCTTTGAATTAGTATACGGGCACCGAGCGACACTACCGACGGCACTGTCGCAACCACCGAAACCAACGTATACATATGACGATTACGCGCAAGAGCTAAAAGAAAAATTAAGAGCGACACAACGAGTTGCAAAGGAACATTTGCGAAACGAAAAATCTAAAACCAAGGAGACGTACACTCAACGTCATTAATGCCTGGTCCACTAAAGT
>NW_020213158.1:0-2046 GCF_003070985.1 Temnothorax curvispinosus
TAAAACCAAATATAATTTTATATATATATATATATATATATATATATTTATAATACAAAACTGTTATATATTCTGTTATATGTATATAGGATAGGGAAAAAAGATCGGTACCCCTGAATAACTCAGAAAATATAAGTTTTATAAAAAAATGTTTCAGACAAAAATTGTAGGGTGTAAAAAGATCTATTTACTAATCTTATCAGTTTGGGTGGCGTCGCCAAGTTCACAACAAGATCACCTTGAATTTTTTAAATGAGATTCCCTATTTTTCGTGTTATATTTTTGTAGCCTTTGTCAAGATGTTTTCAAAACACTATAATAAAGCTTTGTTTCGTTAAGAATTTCTTGAGATATTTTAAATTTTGTCATAATATTTTTATAGTAAAGTATGAAATATCTCGTAAAGCATTCACTTTTCAATAACTTTACCTAGATACTTTTATACAAGAATATAACATGAAAAATAGGGGGTCGCATTAAAAAAATTCAAGGTGACTTTATCCTGACCTTGATGACGTCATCCAAGATCAAACTAATAAGATCAGTAAATAGATTATTTTACACTCTACAACTTTTGTCTGAAACATTTTTTTTCTAAAACTATGTGATATCAAGATATTTGATTGTCAAAAATAAAATAGGACACCTCGTATATGTATATGAAATATTGTTATATGTATAATATATATATAAAATAAATGAATATTATTATTATTATATATACATATCATACTATTATATAAAATCCGACTGTTTGTCTGTCCGTCCGTCCGTCTGTCCGTCCGTCTGTCCGCGAACTACTCATTCGTTAGTGGAAGAATTTTTATCAAGGGTACATGAATTAGAGCTAGGTAGAATTTCCCGCGGAGTGCCATAAAGTGTATAGTTTATTGCTACTGATTTTCTGGAAACCAATTTTTTTAATTTTTTGGGAAATAACTGACCGAATCTCAAAGAATTACATATGAAACAGGGGTAGAATTTTCCGGGGAGTGCTATAAAGTGTATAATTTTTTATTACCGATTTTTTTGGAAGCCGGTATTAGAAATTTTTCCAATTTTTTGGAAATTAATTGACCGAATCGCAAAGAATTGTATATGAAGTAAGGGTAGAATATTTATGAGGAGCGCCATGATGTGTACAGTTTTTGTTACCGATCTTTTTGGAAACCGGTTTTTTTAATTTTTCTAATTTTTCAGGAAATATTAGATTAAATTTCAAAGAATTATACATGAAGTAAAGGTAAAATTTCCCGAGGAGTGCTATAAAGTGTACTATTTTTTGTTACCGATCTTTTTGGAAACCGGTTCCAAATGACTGAATGTCAAAGAATTGTACATAAAATAGGGGTTGAATTTCCCGGGGAGTGCTATAAAGTATATAATTTTTTGTTACCGATCTTTTTGGAAACTGGTATCAGAAGTTTGACAAATTTTTCGGGAAATAATTGATCAAATTTTAAAGAATTGTATATAAAACAGGGGTAGAATTTCCCGGGGAGTGCTATAAACTGTATAGTTTTTCGTTACCGATCCTTTTGAGAACCGGTATTTTTTTGGAAATCGGTTACGAAATTTTCCAGAGAGAGAGGAAGAGAAGGAGAGAAAGAGAGAGAGAGAGAAAGAGAGAGAGAGAGAGAGAGAGAGAGAGAGAGAAAGAGAGAGAGAGAGAGAGAGGGAGAGGGAAAGGGAGTGGGAGAGAGAAAGAGAGAGAGAGAGGGAGAGAAAGAGGGAGAAAAGAAGAGAAAGAGAGAAAAGGAGAGAGGGAGAGAGAAAGAGAGAAAGGGAGAAAGAGAAGAAGAGAGAGAAAGAGAGAGAGAGAGAGGGAGAAAGGGAGAGGAAGAGAAAGAGGGAGAAAGTGGGAAAGAGGGGGAGAGAGAGAGAGAGAGAAAGAGAGAGAGAGAGGAAGAGGGAAAAAGAGAGAAAGAGGGAGAGAGTGGGAAAGAGGGGGAGAGAGAGAGAGAGGGAGAGGGAAAGAGAGAGAGGGAGAGGGAGAGAAAGAGGGAGAGAGAAAGGGAGAGGGAGTGGGAGAAAAAGAGAGAGAGG
>NW_020213158.1:2146-18349 GCF_003070985.1 Temnothorax curvispinosus
GAGAGAGGGAGTGGGAAAGAGAGAGAGGGAGAGGGAGAGAAAGAGGGAGAGAGAAAGGGAGAGGGAGAGGGAGAAAAAGAGAGAGAGGGAGAGAGGAAGAGAGAGAAGGAAAAAGAGAAAAAGAGAGAGAGGAAGAGAAAGAGGGGAAGAAAGAGAGAGAGAGTGGGAAAGAGGGGGGAGAGAGAGAGGGAGAGAGAAAAAGAGAGAGGGAGAAAAAGAAGAAGAGAGAGAAAAAGAGAGAGAGAGAAAGAAAGAGAGAGAGAGAGAGGGGGAGAGAGGGAGAGAAAGAGGGAGAGAGAGGGAGAGAAAGAGAGAGAGAGAGAGAGAGAGAGAAAGAGAGAGAGAGAGAGAGAGAAAGAGAGAGAGAGAGAGAGAGAAAGAGAGAGAGGAAAAGGGAGAGGGAAAAAGGGAGAGAGGGAGAGAGGGGAGAGAGAGAGAGAGGGAGAGAGAGGGAGAGAGAGGGGGAGAGAGGGGGAGAGAGAGGGAGAAAGAAAGGGGGAGAGAGGGGGGAGAGAGAGAGGGGAAGAGAGGGAGAGAAAGAAAGAGAAGGAGAGAGAGACTATTTGCGTGTCTTACATATGTTATTTATTACATATGTTACTTATTACATGTCCTTCGGGGCGAAGCCCGGGTAACCAGCTAGTTTATATATATAAGTCACGTCTGTCTGTCTGTCTGTCTGTCTGTCTGTCTATCTGTATGTACGCAAACTACTCATTCGTTAGTGGACCGAATTTTTACCAAAAATATATGAAACAGGGGTAGAATTTCCCGGGGATGAAAATGTCGTGGCCATTTTTTTGCTACCAATTTTTCTAATTATTCTAATTTTTCGGGAAATAATTGACTGAATTTAAAAGAATTGTATATGAAACAGGGGTAGAATTTTCCGGGGAGTGCTATAAAGTGTATAATTTTTCGTTACCGATCTTTTTGAAAGCCGGTTACAAAATTATTTCAATTTTTCGGAAATTAATTGACCAAATCTTAAAAAATTATATGAAGTAGGGGTAGAATTTCCCGGGGATTGCTATAAAGTGTATAATTTTTCGTTACCGATTTTTGGGAAAATTGGTATCAGAAAATTTTCCAATTTTTCGGAAATTAATTGACCGAATCTCAAACAATTGTATATGAAATAGAGGTAAAATTTTCTGGAGAGTGATATAAAGTGTATTATTTTTCGTTACCGATCTTTTTGAAAGCCGGTTACAAAATTATTTCAATTTTTCGAAAATTAATTGACCAAATCTTAAAAAATTATATGAAGTAGGGGTAGAATTTCCCGGGGATTGCCATAAAGTGTATAATTTTTCGTTACCGATTTTTGGAGAAATTGGTATCAGAAAATTTTCCAATTTTTCGGAAATTAATTGACCGAATCTCAAACAATTGTACATGAAATAGAGGTAAAATTTTCTGGAGAGTGATATAAAGTGTATTATTTTTCGTTACCGATCTTTTTGGAAACCGGTTACAAAATTTTTCCAATTTCTCGGAAAATAATTGAATCTTAAAGAATTACATATGAAATAAAGGTAGAATTTCCCCGGGATTGCTATAAAATGTATAATTTTTTGTTACCGATTTTTTTGGAAACCGGTTACAAATTTTTTGAAATTTTTCGGGAATTAATTGACCAAATCTTAAAGATTTATATATGAAATAGCAGTCGTGTCAAAATTTTTTTAATTGTTGGAGGATAAGTTTAATTTTTTATTAATAGATAATTTTTCATTAATGAATTGATTTTCTTGAAACCGGTTACGAAGCTTTTCCAATTTTTCTAAAAAAGTTTTCAATTTTTGTTTAAAAAAATGTAGGTACGTGATTGTTCTAATTTCCTCAAATTTTGAGATATTAGCTAAATTTTTTTAAAGATAATTTTTCGTTACTTTTTTAAAAACAATGCCCAAATTTTTCTAATTTTTCGGGGATGGCGAAGATGTGTATAATTTTTCATAATCAATTTTTTAGAAACCGGTTTCAAAATTTTCTAATTTTTTCAGGATGGCTACGATGAGTTTATAGAAAAATTGCTAATAATAAAAAGGTTTCCGATTTCTGCTCCAATTTCCGAATTTTGAGATATCAAGCTAAATTTTTTTATGGATAATTTTTATAGATAATTTTTCGTTACCGATTTTTGTGGAAACCGGTTACAAAATTTTTCTAATTTCTCGGGAGTTAATTGATCGAATTTTAAAGAATTGTATATGAAATAAAGGTAGAATTTCCTGGGGTTTGCTATAAAGTGTATAATTTTTTGTTACCGATTTTTTTGAAAGCCGGTTACAAAATTTTTCCAATTTTTCGGGAATTAATTAACCAAATCTTAAAGAATTATATATGAAATAGAAGTCAAAATTTTTTTAATTTTTGGAGGAAAAATTTATTTTTTTATTAATGGATAATTTTTTATTAAGAATTGATTTTCTTGAAACCAGTGCCAAATTTTTCTAATTTTTCGATGATTTCAAAAAAAAAAAATAAAATTAAAAAAAATAAAAGAGAGTTAATAATGGTGGATCAACGGAGGGTAAAAACGCGCGAGGCACGAGCAAAAATAAAATTTAAAAACTTTAATATAAGGGATTACGTTTTTGAAATATTTGACAATATGCTAATCTGCATCTATTATATTATCTATTATTTTTTATTTTAAAAAAAAATTCGAAGAGATGTAGGTCAGGTTAGAGTTTGAGGAGAAAGAATATCAAAGGTGCTCCTAATTAATGAGTGAGTTTGGGGAAAGGGGAATAGATTTTTCGCCCGCGCTTCGCGCGGGCTCAAAATCTAGTATTTTATATACAGGATGTTCCAGAATTGATAGTGAAGGGGGGGGATTCTGAACTAGTGGAGAAGGGATAATTCAGGATGAGGGATGACATGAAAAGATAAGTAAAAAATGTAGAATAAAACTTTTTTATACGAGACTTTATTTTTTAGAACACCTTTGAATATTTAGCAGGTATGCACTTAATAAGGCTCCTGGGTACTCGTCGCGGCCATGTTGGAATGTGACGTCAGAAGCGAGAAATAACACGTTGAAAATTCTTGCATGGTATATTTCCAAATAAAAAGATATTTGCTTAAAATAATACTACAGATCATTTCAGCACATTCCAAAAATATTCCGAGTTGCATCCTTTTCCCTTGACAGTTATTAAGGAGGTTGGTGAAGTCCCGCTGCGGGGCAGGCGGCGCGGCAAGGGGAAAGCATATAAATTTTCGTCGCGTGAAATAAATGAATTTTAGCAAATAAATATGTGGAATGCATTCAATTGCTGTTTCTTAAGATTTAAAGAGTTGTTTGTATAATTGAAACCCAAATAGGTTATTATATATCCACGTTGAAATGACAATAATAAATGTGGTTTTATTTTATTTTTACAGTTTCTTGATAACTTTAAAGACGAATCATTTCAGTCTTCGAGAAAGTTCTTCCTAAATATGTAAAAAATTATTTGAACCTATTTTCATTAAATTCTTATCATTTTTAATATGCTTTCGAGAGTTACATTACAAGTTAGATGACATTTTTTCTGTGTCGCCCGTGTATAAGAGAAACAAGAGTATAACTTCAATAATTAATTACTCGACAATGCAGACAATTGTCTTCAACTTTGGCATGGACAGATTCTCATATACGAATTTCCTCCATAAATTTAAACTAATTCTTATCAAATTGATTTGAGCAATAACCCTCCTTAAGGACGTTCACCGGTCCTTATACTAGAGAAAATCGATTTTCTATAGATTTTCTTGAAACAGAATATACGTTAATTTTGGCGTGCTTTATGGTGGTATAAATTTCAGTACCTCTTGCGGTATAAAAATCTAGATACTGTGCTTCAAACCCGTTCGGTTTGGACGCTCACGCGCTGTAAGCGCTCACGCTTATAAGCGCTGTTTTCAATCGTTCGATTGGGTATCTGAGCGCTTACACAATAGTAAGAAATGTCGTTCGTTTTGGCAATGTAAGCGACTATGAGCACGTCAAAATGGCAGACGATAGGTTATTGTGTGTTATATTTGCGCAAATAATAACATTATTAGAATTATTATTCGATGAGAAAGAATATTTAATTTTTTAAATAAACTCTTTTTTTAGAGTAAAGCGAGCAAGATTTAATTTTATTCTACAAATTTTAAAACCTAAATTACTAAGATCATAAACAGGACGTAAAACAATATCACCTGAAAAACAATTATTTATCGCTATATGGAAAATGGCCACCCCAGATTCATATCGGTATGTTATTAATATTATTACTACACATTGTTGTTTTAATTTTTAAATCAAATAAAGGGAAGTAAGAGAGGCAATCAGAGCCACGCGCGGTAATTAATGCGCAATCAAAATAAGTTAATAATAAAATATATATATTATAGTTAATACAAATTCGGACGTTTCGACACTTTTTTTGTGTCATCTTCAGAGCGTAAAAATGAAAATAATACATGAAAATTTTAGACGATAAATTACAGTCAATTGCGGTAAAATGAGTCAATCAGTAGAAAAGCGCAGTCAAATCAATAAAAAAAAATTCATACGAATGTTTGATAGTCTGTCAGGATATGCCGATATGCAAATGCTCCAAATCGATCGCATCTTCGACGTTTACTCTCAGGTTGGGAGACCAGGTAGAAAGAAGAGATTCGATTGTCCTTTCTAAACCGTGAATCGGAGTATGAATCGCAATATGTTAAAAACGCAATGTATCAGTATTAAAATTACAATCACAAATTCTTACTTACGGAGCATTACAGACCAGTAAGTCGCAGTGTTAAAATGTACCTGTCGCTCTGACATGTCGTGAGTGAGTAAAGCGTTGGTAGAAATTGGAAGGTTAACATAATAAAAGCGGTGTATACATGAGTTAGGACCAGTTCCACAAGTGTCGGTTAACTTTTAATCTTAGATTAACTCACTCTTCGTCTTTTTCTAAGGGGGACGTTAGAAGGAGGCGAAGAGTGAGTTAATCTAAGATTAAAAGTTAACCGACACTTGTGAAACTGGGTCTTAATGGTGGGGATAAAAATTCACAACGAATAACTCTAAATTTTTTAAACAGAACAATTTAAGAACATAACAAGAGATCTGATAGTGAGATTATCGTATAATAGCTTAAACAAAATGCGAACCTTCACAAAAGCTCATAAGAATAGTCTCCCACGTTCCAAACAATGTAACGTAGTATACAAAATTAACTGTAATGATTGCGACGCATTTTATGTAGGCCAAACAAGCTGACAATTACAAACAAGAATTAAGGAACACCAGAACCATATATAAATTGGAATACATCTAATCATTCTGTTATAACAGATCATAGATTAGCATTAAATCATAATTTCGATTGGGATGATGTGGAAATTCTAGATAATAAATCGTATTTTTATAAACGCTTATTAATTTCCGAGATGCTGTGCATAAAGAAACAGGAAAATGGATTGAATTTGTAGACGGACACGGATGAAGGTTTACCGGATACTTATTTGAACGTTATTGATAGGTTATCAACAATTTAGAGTTATTTGTTGTGAATATTTATCCCCACCATTAACTCATGCATACACCGCTTTTATTATGTTATAACCTTCCAATTTCTACCAACGCTTCAATCACTCACAACATGCCAGAGCGACAGATACATTATTTTAACACTGCAACTTACTGGTCTGTAATGGTTAAATCTATTGCATATTGTCACGATATTGCGAGTATGTCAAACAATTGAAAGAAAATATCAGTTTAGCTTTTAAAAACTTAAAAACACGAAACATACTGGAAAGTATTTGTACAAAAAACCTCGCCCATTTTCATAAGGGGTTTTAAGCTATAGTTCCGGGCCTATAGTCATCAATCATATATAATTTTGTAGGTAATAAAGAAAAAATAGTTTTAGAGCCTCAAACCCCCGCCGGAAGCAGTTCTGACCTAATGATGTCATTTTATTTATTCGATAACTCATCATCAGAGATGTCTGTCCAAGATGAGAAATACGTCATTGCTATGCTCAGAAAATGCCTGTATATTTAAAAAAAGTATTAAGGTTATTGTTTTGTTACACTGAAGAAGACCACAGTAATGGCCGAAACGTTTGTTTATTGATTAGCTGTATTGTTCAGAATATAATAAATGTAGCACAAATATCTTGCTAGTTTACAAGCCCTTTGTTTAAATTTTGTTAAAAAAAAGAAACAAGTGAAACAACTAGTACATCCGCCGCTTTATGTTCGAAGGCTTGAAATGCTCGAATCTCTCCTAAAACAAACTTATTCATTGGTATCACGTTGTATGGACATCACTGATTGTGTCACTGATTCCGATTTTTTTTTACTATGACAATATAATGAATTAGTAAAATTAATGCCTGCTTAAGACTCCTGTGTAGTCACCGCGGCCATATTGGATTCTTACTATCGAGGCGAGGAAAACACCCAATTTTGTTGTGCATGCCATTTTCAAATAAAAAGACATTTCAATAAAACATCACTATAGATCGTTTCAGAACACTTCCGAAATTGGCCGAAAACTACCCTTTTCCCTCGACAATAAACAAACAGCCATAAAACGAAGCCTAAACATACAGGAAAAACAGCCGTTTAACGACCATCGAAAGGAGGTGAAAACGTTCCTTCCGCATGCAAATCTTACTTTTCGGCCAATTTTACGACTTTCACGAATACGTTAAACGTTAGAGCACAAGCACAGAGCGAATAATAAAGAAATAGCATGCACAACAAAATAGGTTGTCAACATGTCACAAAGGACAGAATTCTCCATTGGAGAGAGTTCTGATTTCTGCCGCGACGGTACGTCGCCACCGTCAACGCAGAGTTCTCGGCTCAGGGACCAGGAGCCTTAACTTAACCAAATATAAAACCAAAAACTTAGCTATAAGAAAATGCGTCAACAAATATAATCATCCAAAAAATATTTAACATTTAATTGTTTGTTATCGCTATTATCATGAGGAGATGGTTTGGATGCAAAAAGAAATCTTTAGGCAAAGATAAAAACAAAAATTAGAATTCTGGAAGTCATGTTCAACCATAAAATTGTTATGTTCATAAGTTGAATAGCCGCCATAAGAGTACAACCGCGAGAGGGCACGATAGCCATAAGAGTACAACCGCGAGAGGACACGATAGTCATAAGAGTACAACCGCGAGAGGGCACGATAGTCATTTTCCGGTCCCGCCATATAGAATAAGCAGACTTTCCGGCAGACATATTGTAACTCTCAACTCGGTCGCATGACCGCTTCCTCGCACGCAATAAAGACGAGTTATTTTGTACTTGGTGAACAATTACTACCTACTCCTGTACATAATAAAAACAAAAAAATCATTAGTTGATTGCAAGCGTGTATTTATTTCGGAATCAGTTAGTCAGTGATGTCCATATAAAGATACCAATGAAATCTGTCCTGGACGGAGGGAGCATGAAGCGGTGGATGTACTAGTTATTTTTATTTTTTTAATATACAGGTACATACCTTCTGAGCATAGCAATGACGTATTTAGCATCTTGGACAGCTGTGATGATGAGTCATCAAACGAATAAAATAACATCATTAGGAGGTCAGAATCTCTGCTTCTGGCAGAGATTTGAAGGTCTAAAACTATATTTTTTCTTTAATTTATCATTATTATCTAAAATTATGTATGATTGATGACTAAGCCCGGATAGCCCAAAATGGGTAAAGTTCTTTAATACAAAATACGTAATTATATATATGATATGTATGATAAAACAGGTAATTATTTAGTATAGGGGAACCAGCCCCAATGACCTTGACCTTGACCTTGTCAAGGACATGACCCTGAGTAACTTTTCCTTATAACTTAATTGTTTCTCATTGCTTATTTAAAAGTTATGAACAAAAAAGTTCGAGAAATATAACAGTTTGTGTCGATACTAAGGGAAGTAATTTACTGATATGTGTACTGTCTACTGCACATATATCAGCAACATACTTCCTTTAGTACTGATACAAACTTGTATATTTTTTAAACTTTTTTTGTTCATAACTTTTAAATAAGCAATTACCCACGATTAAGTTATAAGGAAAAGTTACTCAGGGTCATGTTCTTGACAATATATGTCAAGGTCAAGATCATTGGAGGTATCTCCCCTTATCTTCATTTTTACCCTTTTCTATGCTAACTATTCTCTACTTCAACAAAAAGACTGTTCAATATATAAACGATTCACTGCTTTAAATAACTTTCCTTCGTTCATACATGTACTATTTCCACATACATTTGTTTGTACCTTTCAATACTCAAAATAACTGCTACATTTTTCAAACTTGGTTTGTTAATAACTTTTTAATGAAGAATGAGCGACAGCTAAGTTATAAGGAAAAGTTACTCAGGGTCATGTCTTTGACAGCATATGTCAAGGTCAAGGTCATTGGGGCTGGTTCCTTTATACTAAATAATTACTATTAAAAATTGTTTTTCTGAAAAACAAAGCCTTGTATAAAAAGTTTATTCTACATTTTTAATTTATTTTTTCATGCAGAATCGCCTTCCTGTTTGCATCGACAGAGAGAGTTCTAGAACATTCTGTATACATAAAATTGTTAATTATAATAGACATCTTTTACAATATTAGTAAATATATATAAATAGAATAATTAAATCTGTTCTATATCAAATTCAAAGGTTGTTATTCAAAAGAATAACAATTTATTATTAAGAGACCAGTTTATTTTCAAAGTTTTTAAATAAGCAATCTTCTAGACATTTTTCTTCTTGTAAAGGATGTTTATAAATCATTATTTGATCATAATTTATAGATATACTCATTAAATTATAATTAAATACAACTTATCTGATTAATAGGATAGATTTTTAAAAATGTATAGAACTTATACAAATTTTTAGGAATAATTATTAAAAATATTTTTAATTTTTTTTATGATACTATTCGACGATTTTCATTAGGTCTGTTTTTTATAGCTGAACAAGTGTACACTCTTTGTATTTAAATAGGTATATGCATGTTTGAAAATTGATGAAGGGAAGTTTTAATGCTCTCTTTTGGAACACACACGCAGCTCCTTCCCCCCTTCGCACCCTAACCTCACGCTCTCACCTTTGCCTTTAACATTCTTTTACTATAATATTCCCGGGATTCCAACTTCCGTTATTATCCTATCCTAATTCTCTATTATTTCTTCTACCTATCCAACTCTTTAACGCCTGCCACGCTTCCTATTACTGCCCCTCATCCACACGTACACACCACACTCGCTCCTCTAAACAAGTCCCGGGAAGTTTTAATGCAGTCTATTGCAGCAATAAAAAAAACAAACCTATTATCAAATCCTTACTTTATATGCCACATGTAAATAAAATCTTAATTATTACAGTCGCTAAAGATATTTGTGTATTCTCTATAATTAATAAATTATATAATATATAATAATAATATTACATGTTTACATATATACTTTTATTTCTGTAATAAAAAAAAACATAATTAAATGTATATTTTACATACGTACTACAATCAGTCAGCATATAACCTGAAATTCAACAGAAGTACCTGCATTTTTCGTAAATATGTCTTGTCAATCTCTTCGACCATTTTCGTCATATGATCTTCGACTCGTTTTCTCTGTTCTTCCATTTTTACTTCAAACGTTTATTATAATTTAATTATATTTGTAATACAAAATATGTGATACAAAATTCGTGACACATGAACCGATACCGCTAAACCTAACCTAACCTAACTTAACCGGCGAAATGAACAAGCTTAAGGCCGAGTTTCCACTGAGTACGTCACGCGTCGCGTCATCAGGAGTTAACCAATCAAAGCACCCCATTTTATTACATTATTTGTAACGAGATCAAAATGGAATGTTTTGATTGGTTAACTCGGATGACGCGACGCGTGACGTGCGCAGTGGAAACTCAGCCTAAGCTTAAGCTCCTTGCACAATGGCCGCGTTCAGCAGACACAACTGTTGAGTTTGTCTTATCAACACTATGCGTTGATTGGTTGGTTCTAAAAGTAAGATCCAATCACATTCTACTGCTACTCAGCGGCTTGATCTGCTGAACGCGCCCAATGCCAGGCAACAGGCAATAGGAATAGGAAATAACCAAAAAATCGTTTATTACAACCTAAAAAATTTAAATGCTATGATTGGTTGGAAACAGGCAATAGGCACAGAATTTCTAGAGTCCTATATAAGAGTCTGGCCACTGAGTAGACTCACGCGCATTGGCTCAATCAATCTTTTGTAACAAAATGGCGAAACCAATTAGAACGCGACTACAGGGGATCGATTACGGTTCTTGAAACAAGGTGAAAATTACAAAAGTGAACAGATTTACTAGATTTCGACCAATAAAATCATAGATACTCTAGTGAATTTCCTCACTTTTGTAACTTTCACCTCGTTTCAAGAACCGTAATAAGCCCCCAGCTTGTGATTGGTCAATTTCTTAAAGATTACGGCTTAAATCAACGGTTACGGCCTCTATAAATCAGCCTTAATACGGCTTTGTGATTGGTTAATAACATCTTAAGATTGTACTTAAGACGATCTTAAGTATGAGAACCGACTATGAATACCAGCCATAGAAGTTAGCCGGACAACTTCGACTTATAACATTTTTTTTACGAATCGATTGTTAGTCGTTTGTTATTGATTGTTAGACTAATTAGAACGTTTGTTAGTTAATAGTTTTTACGTAATCACGAAAATAATTTTTAGTGTTAATTTAGCCGGTAAATATAAAATTCTTTACAATTTTCGGTTCAAACCGGGATCAATTGATGCGGAATCGTTTGTTAGTTCCGAATATACTAATTAAAACGTTTGTTAGATCACGGTTTCGCTTAAAAAAGCTAAAAATTGTATATCGTTTAGCTGCCGGAGAGTGGGGATGAGACGTAGAATATGTGGTGGTTTCAAAACGCATTTGTCCGACGACATATAGCGACACTTGAACATGCCCTGCGGCCACATGCGCATGCTCAGTGGCCGCACTCGCATGCAAAAGTGCGCGAATTTGAAACGTACTTATGTTATTTGTTTCAGTATAAAATAATTTGTAAAACGTTTATATTAATTCTGACTGCAGACGGACCTTCGGGAACACTAACGCCTTCTTCTTTTAACATGAATAACTAAAAATCTATATTTCGGCTAGGTATGTATACATAGTTTATAAATAATTAATTACAATTAACTGAATGATCATTCCTTCAATTGCATCAAACCTTTTCAATTGCACTTCAAAAGTCTTCATACGAAATACAAACTATTTCATATGTAGATTCTTTACCGGACATTCATTTTCGGTCAAATACATACGAATACACGGAGCATATATTCCTGTGTTTACGATCTAGTAAATTACAATAATTGCACCACTCAACACTCAGGATTTCTAGTAATTTACTAGATCGCAAGCAATCCAGCAGGAAAACATGCTGCTCGCTGCTGCTGCATTTCACTTTTCACTGTCCATGAGAACTCACCTTTATAGGGACTTTATCCAAGCTGTTCAATTGCCGTGAGAGGGGGAGAGGCAGCGGTAGAGGGGGAAAGGGAGAGGAGAGAGAGAGAGAGAGAGAGAGAGAGAGAGAGAGTGTCTGTGTGTTTGTAGTATGTGTCGGTCTTGAATAGTCATTATCGGTGCATTCGGTGTTCATATCAGTGAAAATCGTTCTCTTTCCGTTCGTTTACGTTTGGATAACGATGTTGTGGAATGATGTCGTTTACGTGCTACTGTTATTGCTCTCCGTAGCGATTGGCCCATTTTATCGCAAAATAGAAGGACCTCGTGCGAAACAATGGACCGGGACCCTCCTCGGCTTCGCATTAGTGGTCTGTGTTTCAGGACCGGCGGTTTTACATCCGATTATTACTGTTCTCGTTAACGCCGCTATCATAACCAACTTGTCATGGAAGTATGAATTATATATTTTTTGTTCAAAGTAAATCCTTCAGTGTTCGATAACTTACGTTTAGAATCGCTCACTGATTCCGCTAAAATTTTACGCAAGTATATATTTTGAAGCGCGAAATATGTAGTCTCCTCTAGTTCAAACTATATTTTTTATGTCAGTCTTGAAATGTGTTTTCATTTTCCGCGAAATTTCTCTGTATTTATACCTGCAGTACTCTTTACATCTTTGATATATGTGCGCGCGCCCCATAGGTTCCATATACGTATGTACATATCGACTCACACGCACAAAATAACCTTTAGCATCGCTACTTTAGAGATGTTTACAATATTTATGTTATAGGCGAGAGTCTAATGCATTTAATGAAATATACATATATCGTATAGATATTTGTATGTTTTGTATTTAATAAATAAATAAAACTTGAGGTGGCGGAATTGCCATTAAATTCAATAGATACATACTTGGAACTCGGAGATTGTGTAATATCTCCGTAATGTCGAAGTCCACTCATAAGACTAATTTGAGTATAGAACAAATTATCAAATGTTATTGCGTGATTGAGACAATTATCATTTGAAATTGTCTGAAGTTCAGTTAATAATTACTAATCATAGACTACGTTTACACAGCTGCTTATATAATCCAGTTTTATAACTATATACGTACTATATCCCAGTATCCCATCCAAAATTTTCTACTTTTTATCACAATGATCACTTAAACATGAGCCTATTTTATACTTTAAACATTTGAATCAATCTCTTTTGATATATAATATACTATAGAAAATAAGTATCAACAGAAACTCCTATTAAGGTAGTTGTCTCGCAACAAACAAGAAAAATTTGAAAATTTTAAGGGTGACTCGTTTTGAGGGCTCAGAACGAGGCTATTTTTTTCGATTTTTTTTCGGTAACTATGCGGCAGATTTATTCTACGTTTTACACATATTAACACACATTTTATGTAGTTTTCAGAATTTTTACAAGTAGAAATAATAAGAGTTACGGAAGTTATACAAATATTTGTGCGACGTTTTGAACGCGCAAGGTGTCCCACGATTTCCATGAAATCTGGACATACATATCAGTAATCTGAAAGAAAAAAAATGAAACAGATTCTTAATCTACATATATATTCAGTTATCGTTGGAACTAGAATTATTAAAATCGAACTCTTTTCAATTTTTTTAGGGCATATAAAAAATTTTTTTTGAAAATTGTCAAAAAATCGACAGTTTCACATTAAAAATAAAAGGAAAAAGTTAATGTATTTTAATTTCGCTAATTCTAACGATACAGAGACATCTTACGAAAATATACCCACAAAGCAAAACCGATCAACTCATTAGTTTATCTGAAATCGTGGGAAGAAACCGTCAGTTTGAAAAATGCCGTTTCGAGAAAAATGCATTTAAAGTTTCGAGTACAATTTAGTTATATTTCTGGTATTCACATAAGTTTCAGCCTTATTGACGATTCCAGGCCAAAATAAAAAGCCTTTAACCTATGCAGTCATGAACAAATTTATCTAATAATCCTGCAGCGTCGATATGTGCCCCGACTTTCAGCACCAGCGAGGTATAAGTCGGGCTGCGGGTCCTCATTAGTTGACTATAAATGCTTAAGTGTAGCATTTATGGCATTTTTCATGCTTTCCACAGTGTCACAATGTTTTTTAACTTCCACACTATCTACAATATTTTGTTAGTCCATAATAATTTAAAAGCTTATATTAATTAAAATCATTGTTTTAGCGCTCCTCCTTTAAATTTTTCTTTTTTTTTTTTTTATTGAAAACTTTTCTAAAGCCTTACTTGCCTAACGTTTGTAGGACTATATTACAATCGTTGTATGACGAAACATTGACAGCCCATTAAATCTGATTTTGACCTACGCGCCGGTTCGAATAATAGCCTGTAACTTCCGTAATTTTCCGAATTTCTTTATACAATTTTAGGGATAAATTCTTTAACGAGAAAAACTCTATTTTTAATCGACAACGTTTGGCTATCAGTGTCGTGACAATTCGACCATTAGTTTTGGTCGGATTAAATTCGAAATAAATTCTTTAAAGTATGTACTTTCAGAAAATGTAAAAAAGAAAAAATCGAATTTTTTACCCTTGAAACGATATGTTATAGGGGGGGGGGAATATAGTCCCCCCCTTACATAACTACGTTATAAAAAAAGGATAAAGATATTTATTTTATATACCCCAGGGGGCCAAAGGGCGTTTTTAAAGGGATGTACCCAACCCTATCCGAACCTTTCTGTGGACCAACTGTTTGTCTCCTCCGAAGAGACGGAGCCCAGTTTTTCCATCTAGGGAGACTTCTCTCCGCTAGATGGAGGGGCAGGGTTTTTTATTCCTCCGAGGCCTAGCGGGATTCGAACCCGGTTCTCCGGATTACAAATCTGGCGCTCTATCCACTAGACCAGCCGTCACCCCTATAACTACGTTATATACGTTAATAAATGTAGTATCTATACATGTTTGTACAATTTAAAAGTAATTGACCGTCCCAAACGCGAGATAATGAAAAAATTGTACTTTTTCCAAGCATTGCATACACAAAGCAAAAATCTTGTATTTTGAATTTTAATAATTAGAACGAACAGGAAAGTGGTGAAAAACGGATATATAGTAAAAGGACACTTTGGAAATACTAGTAAAAAAAAACCGAAATTATTGACTGTTTAGTTTTAGAAATACTAGACATTACAGGCGTGCGCTACGCGCGCACTATTTAACTTTAATTGTTGTTATTATATACTATTAACCACACAACTGTTAAAATATGCCATGACAGCCGCTCATGAAGTAAGCGCAACAAGAGAACCAATCCGCATCGCGAAAAAGCGACAACAATATTTCGATAGATTCGAGTATCGATGACATGCTCCTTTTAGAAGAGAAATATTTCATTGTTACTATTAGGGCCTCTTTGACCAAACTCCGATTAACTTAATCGTTGATTAGTCCATTGGAAATGACCAACCGCAGTTGCTCATTAAACAGATTGACAAATGCGATTGGTCATTTCCAATAGACTAATCAACGATTAAGTTAATCGGAGCTTGGTCGAAGTGGACCTTAGACTATTAACTACACAACTGTCAAAATATGCCATGACAGCCGCTCATGAAGTAAGCGCAACAAGAGAACCAATCCGTATCACGGAAAAGCGACAACAATATTTCGATAGATTCGAATATCGATGATGTGCCCTTTTTAGAAGAAGACAATAATAAACAGACCTCGATTTTCACGATTTTTTGACGTGAAGGAGCGACTGGAGACGAAAAATAAAAGAATAGTCTTTCTGTGAGGGACAGAACTATCCAAAAGTTTTCAGTCTCTAACTGTAGTAGGTGCTAGATAGTTGGATGTTTTGACTCAAACTACTTCTGACGTTGACTTAAAATTTTGGATTGTACCGTCACGAGACAATTATTACCTTAAATGATCATTATGATCAAAAGAAGACAAATTTTTGATCGGATAGTATATGGTGGTTATTAACCCTTAGCTGGCACTATGGGGGTATTAAGCGCCCCAGCCCAGTTCAGCTCAAATTTAAGTCCCTTTATATTACTAAGCTCTAATTTAAGCTACCTATAGTAGATCCCAGTGTGTCAGCTATGTGATTCTGGTGAAGTGTGCCAGCTAAAGGTTAAACCGGATTATAAGCCGCTGTATAAGTGTAGTCATAGTTTCCCCTTAAGCAAAATAATAACAATGACTGCAAATTCAATCAGAATTATTTGCATCAAAACCGATACCGCCGTCTGTGTCTTTGTTAGACTTCTGTTTTGCTTGCAAAACTTGATGTTTATAAAATGAGAGCAAATTCACATCAAAAACTGCAAAATTTGTTAGCATAATCTAATAGTAAACAAATGGTAAGAACCGACCAAGGGTGCGTTTCGATATTCGCTGTAAGTACTGACGATATGACGTCATTGAGTAGAACTGCAGGAGCGTTTCTATATTGCTGCTGTTACTTTCAGGCTGGAATAACGGAACGACGACCACAGTACTGCCAGTACTGCCAGTGAATGTCGAAACGCACCCGTATAAGAAAGAAATATAACTTAACTTAACCTATTTTAGACACGACGTGACACGACGATAGGAGCACCTATTCTAAATATATAAAAAAGAATCTTGTACTTAAACAATAATGTTGCAAAAGTCATATCTATAAAATAAATAACAGTTTTCAGATTTATAAAAATATCGAAATT
>NW_020213158.1:28349-40130 GCF_003070985.1 Temnothorax curvispinosus
GATACAGTAGTGGAACTTGTGTAGGACAAAGTGAGACGCTGCGTGAATCTAGCGTCTCAGTTTGTACTGACGCGTTTTTTGGCTTTAAAAGCCAGAACTATTTGTTTAAACTAGCAGGAACTCTAGAACTATTGAAAAAAAAGTCAGAACTCTCAATAATTTGTGAGTTTCCGCAAAATGAGACGCTAGCTTCACACACACCGTAAAGCCCGTATCAGACTACGGATTGGGATTGAGATTGGATTGAAATTTAATCAATCAGAACAGAAAACTGACCTCATAGTAAACTTTGCTCTGATTGGTCAAATTTCAATCCAATCTCAATCCCAATCCGTAGTCTGATACGGGCATAATGGAGTGTTCAGCCACCATATTGGATCTGCCATTTTGGATTTGGCTTGACTGAGGTCAGATCTATGATGAGCAGTCCCAAAATCCATGCAATCATTTTTGAGTGGATCTGCTGAATTTCCAGTGATTTACAATACAGAGTGGATCGGCCGTCCGTATTGGATTACCATCCTGGATTTTGATTCGCCATTTTGGATTTTGCTTCTTTGGGATCGGATTTGTCATATACAGTCCATGAACCACCCGCACAACCATTTTCAAGTAGATCCGGTTAATTGTCAGTAGTTTGCGGTGCGTAAAAGAAGTTTATGGCCACCATATTGGATTACCATCCCAAATTTCGATCACCCAGCTACTGATTCATGGTCAACCTACTATTAACTCTAACACAGGTAATTTTAGAGCTGTTTTAATCATGAATGAGCTGAAGATCTAAGGTTCCTATGAGAAAAAAGAGATTTTTGGCACTTTGAAGCGTCATCTTGGAACCACCATTTTAAATTCCGCAAAGTTGCACATGCTTTTGATAGCCCTAACTCAGAGCTATTTTTGGGTGCGAGACGGTTTTTCTGCGATGGATTTTCTTTGTTTTCTAATAATTTCATTGAAGCCGTTCATGGATTTCAGACGTTTTGGTTGCCATTTTGGTTCTGCCATATTGAATTCTGCACACGGCTTTCGATAGCTCTTACCGATAGCTACCTCTAGGCGCAAGGTCGTTTTTCTGCGATGAAAACAATTATGGGCAGGACGGTGGCCCGGTTGACAAATTTTACTCCTAATATATTTCAAATATTTAAGAAAATTTTCCCTGAGTAATAAAAAAGAACATTTTAAAAAAAATTTTTTAAATATTCTTAAAAATGTTCTCACTGGGGTTCCCACAAAAGGTTTTTAAACCGTTTGTAAATATTCCTAAAACCATTTTAAAATGTTTCTCATAATATTTTTATAGAAATATTTAGAAATATTTTTTGAAAACATTTTGTGCTGTATGGGTGGAAGCCGATGAAACGGCCTGGTGTCGATTTTACCTCGAACGTCGTTTTTCACATTTATCACTCCAAAAACATAAAAATTTTGAAAATATGCAAAAACTATTATCGGATTCATATAGAGTATTATAGAGCATCGAATTTCCTATAAAAATCACATACCGGTAGATTCGCAAGAGTAAAACTCGATGAAAGAGTAGAAATTTTCGAGTCAGAAAAATTACTTTTTACCATCAAAAATGCTTATGTCGTGCTAAAAATTACACCATAACTCCATGTCACCAAATTTCGTTGATAATACTGGCACGTAAAGACGTATTTACAGTAAAAAAGGCAAGTTTCTACGATAGATTTAAATTGGTAAAAAACCTAGTGTCAAGTTTGCCCCGGTCTCCCCTATTACAAAATTTTTTAGATCGCTGAATATGAAAATGATTATTGTCGAAATGAAAATTATTGTCCAATGGTGGTGGATGGTGGATCTAATATGGCAAATGTAAAAAAATGAGATCTTTAAATTCTAATTAATGTTCGTATCGAGGTGCCAGAATAACAAAATTAATAAGTAGACTTAAAAAAAAAGGTAAATATTTACCTTAATAATCTGATTAATAAAAACAGAACTATGTGAAAATTAATATGTTAAAGAAAAATTTCACTTGAGGTTGACTGTGTAAAAGTTTTACCAAAAGTAAATTTACCACTGTGTAAAAGTAATATTTACCAAGTTTTTTAATCTATACCAAATATTCCTAACAACCCCTATAACATTTTCTGCAATTGCAAATGTTGGCAATAAATTATGTTTGCCGAAAGGCCACAAATGGGAAACATACTTGTTATTGTCAATTCTGTTAGCACACTTCCGTCAATATGCAACAACCTTTGTATTGTTGTCAGATTTGCTCTGGTGTTGTCGTCAATTTAACTGTAGAATATGTTCTTCAGATTTGGTTCACATTAGAGACCAACCGAGGACACATTATCGTTCCGCTGGCATTTGTTTCCCTTTTGACAACATCCCACAACTAAAATGTTTTCTGGGAAAAAGTACTAACCAATAGAATTAGTAGTATTTTTTTGTTATTCAGAAATATAGAAAACTCAAGTTTTATTTACATTTTATACATAATATATAAATATCTTTAGAAAGAACTGTGTCCCGATTTGGGCCATGTGGCGTCCACTTATGATATACACATCAGTATGTAAATCTTAAGGGGTAACACCACTCTAGAGGCCCGAAAGTAGAACAATTTTTTGTAGTTAAAAAAAAAGTAAATAAAAAATCTATTTAAAGGACTTTATTGTACATATCTTAATGTGTGTATGAAATAATTTTTTATTTTTTAAATGGTGGCGCTGGAGCCTTGTACCTAAACGTAAACGTTTTATGGCGGGAAGTGCTCCGGGGCTTGCAGCATAAGTGCCGCAAATTTTGATCTAGAACAAAAAACCAAATTTTTTCATAATCTGCGTGATAATAGCTAGAGAAATACGTAGGGATTTTTTAAATACTGTTTTTAATATTATCATGCAGATAATGAAAAAATTTGGTTTTTTGTTCCAAGTCAAAATTCATCAAACCTTTGTATGTAGTCCGAGAACTTTCATATTTTATTATGGCATTATATAAATAACACAAAGCAAATTTTAACTTTTTTGCTACAATCTGAAAAGGAAGAATAACTTCTTATGATCTTCGATGCACTGATGAATCCGAATCCGCAAGCGAAAAAAGTTTTTTCACATATTAAATCATCAGTTGACATTTTTATTATATGCAATAGTTTGCTGCGAGCCTAAATGCAATCCTATGTCATCCTACGCACGTATAACGCTTGTCTCTAAAACAAAGCGCGCCCAAAGCGAACCCAAAGAGATTCAATGATGCCTGCGGTAAAAGATTCACTATTTTTATTTAAAATTTTTATAACGTTCAAATTTTAATTTGAACTCTTCAACGTTTCTAGCACATCGGGTTTATCAGCTACGGTAAAAAACGCATTTGTTATTGGGAATGTTAATTTCAATTTTTTCAAAAACCTGATAGGATAGAACATTTTCGCTCGCGGGATTCAGCATGTCAAAGATTATAACAAATTACTTTTTTTCAGACAAATTTTTGTAGTAGCTCTGTGTAATCTTTGTATTTCATAATATTTATTATAATATTTTTTATTAGAATTTGAGCAATCTATTTTTAAAAAATGTTATTTTAATTTAACTCAATACTTACCAGAAATATGGTTTTTTAAACATGATATGACAATCCAACTGGAACATGAAAAAATTAAAATAAGTTATTGAGATGAATATTTTACAAGATATTTCATATAAAAATTATCTTATATCAAAATATGTTGGGATAAAGTATATAATATCACAAACTGTTGAATTTTTTAATTTAGAGTACACACGAAAAATTAACAATATATAAGTTAGATTTCATAGAACTGTTCTACATAGGACTGTACAACACATATGACGAACATTCTAAAATCAACGTCGTGCGTTTTATATTACAAAATTTTGAACAAAATTTCTTAAATAAAGAAAAGATTTCCTTTAGAATATATTATTTATTGAACCATCAGTTTTTTCCAACATTTATCCTGAGTTTTCGACTCTAGCACTTGACACAAATGACAAGGATAACCTTTGACAAATACGTTAAAATTTCGTTATATTCATCTTCAGTCTGATGTTCCGACTTGAGAGAATTCGCAATTTATATTTGCTAAAAACATGCAGCAAGCGAATTAATACGATCGATTACATTATTGATTGTAACAATATTATAATATTTAACCCTCGAAAGCCATACTAGAGTCTCGGGGAGACCTCCACGAAATTTTGGAACTACGTTTGGAACTATCGTTCATATTTTTTAATGCGTATTTTTTGGTAATAATTTTTTTACAAATTCTGAGATTACCACTACAATTGTCAGAAAATTTACGAGCGATTGACAAATAAACCATTACAATACGTTGATTTTTTTGAAACTTATGAGCGAAATGGCTGGGATCCTTCACACCCCAGTGTGGTTTTTACACGTAGGCAAAAAAATGAGTGTGGCTTGCGAGGGTTAATAATGTCAGTATATTTAAAATAATTTAAAATACATATTTAAGGTGATGCTGGAGCCGTCTGTTTTCCGATTATTACGGCATTTCTTTGTCGTCACGTAGCGTCGTATTAATTTGACAGAATTAAAAATTTTTTTCCAGAATTGCAGTACATACATGAATGATTCAGGGGAACTCCGATTTTATATAGAAAACGAGAAAAAAATACGGAAGTACAGATTTCCTTATCTACTTTTATCCCAATATGGCGTCTCGAGTTGCGACGAGCTGTCAGCTCGTCATAAGATGTATTTCATATATATAAGAGATATACCATTGGTACAAACGCGAAAACAAGTTCCCCTGAATTGCACAACAATAAAAACATCGATAAGCCCCCCAAATCAAGATTTGAAAGCGTAATATAAAAGTATGATGTCGATGGGTATCGTGCGTATGTATGTACATATGCGTGCAATGTTAGATATGCTATCCATGTCTATATCCTTGTCTATACAAGGACAGATATAGATCGATTTGAAACATAGAAATTGGTAATTTTGTCGGTTATACAGACGGCTCCTGTATCACCGTGAAATTTTACAAATCAGTGGCATATATACTAGAAAATGGCACATTCAATATATATTTAGCCCAATTAAATGTAATCCGGAATATAAATAGTAATCCGGAGTAAAGGAAAACCGTGGTCAAGGCATTCTCAGCGACGCATTTATTTTACAAACTTTCAATATACAAGCATATTTTCACGAGATGGGATTTACAATCTTTAGACTAATTTCTGAGAAAGTATGAGAAACGAAATCCAAGTTTCTCCCCGAAGTGCCGTGTAATCATGTATTCGCCACAGATTCGATAGATTTTGATCTTGCAGAAAATGCCATCTGGTCAGCTTGTATTTCTCCTTTTTCTACTTACTGGTGATCTTTCGATTGGGTGACTATTTCGGTTTATCGAGCCCTCCGACTCATACGAATCTCGTCGTGATGATTCTTACCTTAAAGCTACCTGGACTAGCGTTCGAGATCAACTCGGCGGCCACGGCACCAGCCGATGACGCTCAGGGAGCGAATTCTGACGCGCTCAAGAAAGTTAATTTCATGGACATAATACATTATAGCTTCGGTTATATGGGCGTGCTAACAGGTAAGGTACGACATATAAGGATATAGACGCGAGATTATAAGTAATAAATGTGCAAAGAGAGAGAGTTGATTTACAAGTTGTATCTCGATTTTTGCAGGTCCATATTATCGTTACAGGACGTACTGGGACTCTCTGCACAGACCGTTTTCCAGCTACGTCGATCCATGGCCGCTTACCTATTACAAACTCAAACAGATCGCAGCGTTCATCGTACTGTTTCTAGCGATAAACCACTTCTTTTCTAGCGACGTAATGTTCATTACATTGCATCGTAAATAGTCAAACGCATAACATCGCAATAGAATGGAATCGCGGGGAATAATTTGGGTCTCATTGCGTTATTACTAATAACAGCGAGCTTTCCCTCTATTGCAAATAAAAAACGATCAAAATTTCCCAATTGCGAACGGTATGAATGGTAATAATCGTTCCGATAATTCTAATGATAGTCTCCTTTTCCAATTTCAGTACACACAAACGGTAGCGTTCGAAGAGCACTGTTTCTTATATAGATTTTTCTACATGTATCCGACATTCGCTGGTTTTCGATTAAGAATGTTTATCGGCATGGCACTGGCTGAATGCGTCTGCCAAATGTCAGGACTAGGAGCTTACCCAACTTGCTGTCAACCTACACCCGGTTTGGGCCCGCGCAATTATAAAACAATCGAAAAATTGTAAGATAATTTCCTTTCTACATCATTCTACATTTGAGATATTCATATATTCAAGCCATTTCTCTATATTAACTGATAAAACAAATTTACATTACATTACACTTGGGCGGGTCGCACACCCTGAGCGACAAATATCTTATAAGATATATATCTCTTGAAATATATAAAATGCATTGTTCATCTATGCTGGAGCCGTCTGTTTTACCGGCATTTTTTGTCGTCACGTAGCGTCGTATTAATTTGACAGAATTAAAAATCCTTCTCCAGAATTGCAGTACATACATTAATGATTCGGGGGAACTCCGATTTTATATAGAAAACGAGAAAAAATTACGGAAGTACAGATTTCCTTATCCTACTTTTATCCCAATATGGCGTCTCGAGTTGCGGCGAGCTGTCAGCTCGTCACAAGATGTATTTCATATAAGAGAAATACCATTGGTACGAACGCGAAAACAAGTTCCCCCGAATTGCACAACAAGAAAAACATCGATAAACCCTCCAAATCAAGATTTGGAAACGTAATGTAAAAGTATAATGTCGATGTGCATCGTGCGTATGTGTGCGTGCAATGTAGCGTGCTATATACAAGGACAGATATAGTTGATAACATAGAAAATGGTAATTTTGTCGGTTATACAGACGTTTCCAGCATCACCTTGGTGATGCTGGAGTCGTTTGTATTACCAACAAAATTACCATTTTCTATGCTATCGACCTATTGGGATTTTCAGTCGTGATGTCACAAGGCCAAGATGGCTGGCCTATTCCTGAAAGTATTAAGAGCTGTCATATGTAAACATATATAAAGCTTGTGTTTTTCATAAATAATTAATGAAATAACGGTGTTTGTGATAAAAATAGTGCGATGGGTAAAAATTTTATTTGTTATTATTAATCTTCAATTAATAACAGGAGTGTTTAAAATACTTTTGCGTTTAAAAAATCGGTGAATTGTTTTTACATACTACATTTAATATACAATTTATTATAACTAATATTCAGTGAATATATTTTACTTGTTATTGTTAAGTTATTATCATATTGACTTGCCAGGCAGAACCTAGTCACTCCTGTCAAAGTACAAAGAACACACTGCCCACTTTTTGATTATCCACTCTGGTTTTGCTATTTTCAAAACTCTCTCCCATTCTAAATTATCTTAATCCATAGCTTTTGCAACCAAATACACAGCAAGAATCGCGATTTTTTTGTGTCTCTAGGGGAAAACCTTGCCCCTCTGTCTTCTAGGTGTTCACCCATCGCACTTTTTTTTATCACAAACACCGTTATTTCATTTATTATTTATGAAAAACACAAGCGTTATATGTGTTTACATATGACAACTCTAATACTTTCAGGAATAGGCCAGCCATCTTGGCCTTGTGACGTCACGACTAAAAATCCCAATATCTGTCCTTGTATACTAGACAATATCCTTGTCTACATCTTAAGGTGATCCTAAAGCCGTGATCCTAGCCGGTTTTTTTCAGTTTTTTTCTTAGCACTAATCTTTTAATTGGCTTTATAGAAATGCAAAATTAAAGTACGCATCAAAATCTAGGTCATGGTGGTCGAATTTATATCGAAAACGAAAAAAAATTAATATTTTTTGTTATACGTGATGACCACCACATATAAATTCGACTATATTGCACGCACACATACGCACGAATCGTCATATACACTGTACTCTTATATTAGACTTCTAATCTCGATTTGGAGGGTTTATTGATGTTTTGTGCAAATCTTGTTGTGCAATTCAGGGAAACTCGTTTTCACGTTCGTATCAATAGTATATCTTTTATATGAAGCACATCTTGTGATGAGCTGACAGCGATCGCTGTAACTTGAGACGTCATATTAGGATAAAAGTAGGTAATGAAATCTGTAATTCCGTAATTTTTTCTCGTTTTCTATATCAAATTGGAGTTTCCCTGAATCATTGATGTATGTACTGCAATTCTGGAAAAGGATTTTTAATTCTGTCAAATTAATACGACGCTACGTGACGACAAAGAAATGTCGGTAAAACAGACGACTCCAGCATCACCTCACACCTCCGCGTAAACGAGTAAATTATCGTAAGTTACTACAGAAGTAGTACACGCAATTACTGTTGCACGATGTCCCATAATGCAAGGATGAAAAAAGACCCAGTGTCTTTAGTTAGATTTAGAAAAGCAGTTGAAAAACATTCATATTTATGGAATTATACTTACAAGAGTACATACAGCAAGAATGATATTACGGACTTTGCATGGAAATCCGTTGCAAGCTCTTTTGACATCATTGCAGAACTATAATGCACATTATGGAAATTATAGAGATGTATCCAATATCTTCTTCTCTTTTATCTCAAAAACCAGTAAGCCATAACTAGTCTTCTTTGCTTGAACTCATTGTAACTGACCTAAGGACAACGATATAACCGAACAACCGATAAATGTCTTATTGCTTTGGTGTGCAGTCCGCCGCCTTAGTGTTTCTTTTTTTATAACATTTAAGACGTCTTCAAGACGTCATATGTCCCGATTTGGCACATGCGTATTGTCTGGGTCGTTTCATGAAACCTTTATCACTGACACTGACCTTTTGTCATCCCTGCAGCGCGTGAAATTCTAGCTGTCATTCGTGATCGCTAAACTTCTCTTATTTAACAACTATTATAAACTCATCGGCATTTCCGTATTAGAATTTTTGTCTTAAAATATTACAAAAAATTTGTCATCAAAATATTTATCGTCAATTTAGAGACTATATACCCTACATACCGTTTCTCGGCGTTGACACGCAAATACTCAGATATCCTGGCGCAACATGTTTCTAGAGTCAAGGAATGTTGCAGATGTGCGAGCAAGTGACATTTTAAATTATTTTTCAGATCACTTGATCATGAGAAGGCAAAGAAAGAAGAACAGGATTTTGAAACGGTGCACAACATGAACGTGTGGGAAGTAGAATTGACTCCGTTTGTCAGACACACGATGAAAATGTGGAATACGTGCATACAATATTGGATGGCTGTGTGCATTTACAAAAGATTTCCTCATAAAGGCTTGAGAACCATCGCCACGTTAACTTTATCCGCCCTGTGGCATGGTTACGCTGCAGGCTACTACTTTTGCATCTGCCAAGTTCCGTTCTATTTACCCTTGGAGGACATCTGTGTTAAATTCTACAATCAATGCGAAGAAAACGGACTTGTAAGTCTTCTATATGTAAATTTAATGACATAAAAATGTAAAACTTGTTTTTCTATTCTTCAACAGTACAAATCTGAAAGAGATATCTTATATATATATATATATATATTTTATTAGAGGTACAATCAAGTTAGGATAAGAATATACTTGAAAATAATAGAAATGTCAATTTTTAACATAAAAAATAGACTGTTTCTTGCACATTTTGAACAAATACATAAAATAATTTTATAGTATGTTTAAATATCTAAAAAAAAGTCTAAATGTATTCTCTCATGTACTACGTTTACGCGAGCGTTACTTCTGTAGTAACTTACGATAATTTACTCGTTTACGCGGAGTAAATTATCGTAAGTTACTAAAAAATCTCGTTTACGCGGAGGAATTATCATAAGTTACTACAGAAGTAACGCTCGCGTAAACGTAGTAATAATGGCCGAATGATTAGAACAGACGATCGAGAAATAATTTATTTTAAATTTTATTTCATTTGTCACCTGGCAGCACCCTCATTTGATGCATTTGCATCTAGATTTGAAGTAAACAAAAAAAAAGAGAATTAATTTGCACTGGATGTAACGCTAAACAGTTCCAAAATCTTTGAAGCACTCTTTATATTTTTTTAACCTTTATGTATCTCCTTTTTTATGATTTTATAAATTTTTAATCTTTTAAAAAAAATTGACTATAAATTGATCATTTAATTGTAAAAAAATTTTTTTATGAGTAAAGTTGCAAAAAAACTGATTTTTTTCCGTAATTAAAAGACAGGGCTTGCTTGGAAAAAAGTATCGATCGAAATATAACCAATCATATCAGAAAAAAGATTATTGTAATGAAAAAAGAGAGCATAAAGGTAGAAAGTTTTGCCCTATGATTTTACAATCGCATTCTTTTTTTTTTATTTGATCATTATATTAATGTAATAGTTGGAACTATATGTATCAGAGAACATTGCCTTAGATAAATATTCTTTTTCTTTGACGTAATCATTGACTATTCGAATTGTCAGTCTTAAAACTTAAACTTTGTACATTGTGGAAAGAGCTTGATATATAAATTTGAATTACATAACGTCATTTTGATCAGTTTAGATTGAATTTATAAATATCTTAAAATAAATGCAAACATCTCTAAATAAAAAGCAACTTTTCAAGAGCGATGTTCTCACATATTGCAAATATCGATTTGCATGTTATTTGAATGTTGAGTGAGCGTTACTTATGCTATATTTTTATGATGAAATACAGGGCAGAAAGGCCTGGGGATTCTTCCTCTGGTGGGCGAAACTTACATGCATGGCGTATCTTGGCGTGCCTTTCCAGTTATTGCGCTTCCAGGAAATAAT
Organism: Temnothorax curvispinosus; assembly: GCF_003070985.1. NCBI lineage: Eukaryota > Metazoa > Arthropoda > Insecta > Hymenoptera > Formicidae > Temnothorax > Temnothorax curvispinosus. The sequence continues at coordinate 39,165 of NW_020213158.1, forward strand.
ACATTTTTACAAAAGTCTATACTTCTCTGGCCATATCCTAGGGCTTGTAGTGTATCTAGTCTTACGAGTTCTAAAAACTCACTTTCTTAAAAAACATCAAATGGAAGAACATAAGAAGAAATAATTTTTCTTGCAAGTGTATTAGCTTTAAAGCAGAAGTTTCTATATCAAGAAGTCAGATATCTTGATTTAGTTAAACTGTTGATTAATGAAAACCTATGAATCAGGAGATCAGTTTTCGATTATTTGATAATTTTTTATAAATGTTATATTTTTTTCTTGTATGATACCTTAGTATTTCTTCTTTTACATTTACGATTTTATATAAATTGCTAGAATCTAGTGTGTGTGTGTATATACAGGGTGCTCCTGAATTCTTGGTACTTTTTTCATATTTAGATAGAGCGAGCCAAACTGAGTCGAAAAGTCATGTACTATTTTGCAATTTTCGCAATAGTTGACGAGTTATTAATGATTAAAAATCGCCGTATTAGCCCGCCCTCCGCCAAATCCTAGCGCGCGGCGAGATGCGGCCGCCCCGCGGTCGGCGCGCGGGCAGTTGTTTATTACAAGCGGCGATGATTTCGCACGAGCGGCGCGTAACGCCGGGTCCCTGTCCTAAGCGATGATAGTTTCTCTCCTTTTTTTAAATAGAAATAAAATTTTCTAACAACATAGAACATTTTTTTGTGCGTACGTATGTACATACGTGTGTACATGCATACAGGAAAATATCAATTGTGCTGCTTAAAAAAGCGATTACTCAATTTACTTTTTTTTTTTAGTAAGTAACGGTTGTCTTTAAGAAAGAATATTTTCTTGATAATAGTCTTAAAATGTACAAATTTTAGAAAGAGTCTTTATCATGTGCTATGTACTCGAAAGAAGAATTTATACTCCTTCAAAGAACATAATAAAATTTTATCAAAGAAAAGTCAAAATAATAAATAAAGTAATATGAGGACC
>NW_020213158.1:40530-48088 GCF_003070985.1 Temnothorax curvispinosus
GTGTGTGTGTGTGTGTGTGTATATATATATATATATATATATATATATATATATATATATATATATATATGTATCACTTTTCCTTCCGATAAACAATTATTGAGATATCATAAGCTAAATATTGAAAAAGTTACCAAGTTTTTTTTTAATATCTCAAAAAGTATTAGGGAAATAAAAAAATTTTTCAGACAAAAGTTAATCAAATTAATTAGTAGAAAAAAATTATACAATAAAAATAGTTTTTATTTAAAAAAATCGATTTAAGTGGGCCCCAGATCCAAAATCTAAGTCATTCATCTGATGACAGTCTTCAAATCCTACAACTTTTATTAGAAACATTTTTTCAAAAATCCATTGTGTTTGAGATATTTTGGTGTCTAAGTTAAAATAGGACACTCTCTGTATGTATGTAGGTGTACACACACACACACACACACACACACACACGCGCGCGCGCGCACACGTACACGTACATGTGTAAAGGTCATAGTGGTGTAAATAAACTTTTTTAAGATATAAGATATAAGATATAAGATATAAGATATAAGACTCGTGTGGATAGATACAATCTATACAATATATAAATTGTATCTATGCACACGATTCAATATTTAGACAAATTTAACTTACACCACATGTAAAACTTTATTACAAAAGTCTTCCCATAACATCAGATAAAGTAACATTTTAATTTTTATATTTTATTGCACAATCTTGTACAGGCGTGACCATAAAATTTTGAACATTAAATAGTCATATTTTTTCGAGTTCATTATTTATGCAATGTATGTACTATTTTCGTGATTTAAAAAAGGATTTAGAAAAAGTAATTCTGTATTATGAAAATATTAAATAAGCGAAAATGATTCATTTTATTGATATTAAAAGAGTGTGAAGACATCGTGTTTTTTAAATGGAAAACAGAAACCTATGCTTTAGAGTCGCTTTACTTCTGCTTCTGCGAAAGATTTGTTTTCAAGTCGAGACAATTTATTATTCTCCACATGTGGTTTTTATAAAACGGAATCAAAATAGCGATTACTGTTAATATTTTTTACTTGATGCGGGTGTCAAATGTTGGACGATATCGCAAGTACAAATCCGAGTGCCACTTGTTAATTGATGTTCTACACATCTCTTTAGGATTTGCTACAGGATTTTCTTACGGAAAGGAAGCATCATACAATTATTACGAGAAGCGCACGCTTGTACTCGCGGGAAAGAACTCTGTTTTTTAAAAAGGGGGAAGCTTTTATTCGCTTCTTAACGTAACAATATTACTAAAATGTAAAAGATAGCTGAAACCCGTAAATTATCGAGAAGAGCAATAAAAAGTCTACTTCTTTACTTGATAAATAAATTTTTATTGATTACCTCGCACATACTTGCACATATTTGCACATCTTCGCAATCCATCGTTGCATATGTTACCTCTGTAGGATGAAACTTTATACGTCATTTCGATAAAATATTTTATACAGGGTGTACCGGACTTACTGTATCACCCGTTAATGATAGATTTCTGAGATTATTTGAAGACAAAAATCCTAATGCCATAATATCGAGGCTGCTACAGTGTTTGAACGGGAAAGGTTTAAATTTCACTAATATGCTTATCGAAATTTTACGCACTCAAGGACGTCGCATGTCAAAACGGCTCTTCCACACTTTACTCAACTCGATAGAAATATTTGAAATTATTATTCACTTTATTTCTTTGTACACTGTTCGCAAAACCGACGAATATCGGGATGACAATTTGGCAACCTCGAAATTTTGGCATTAGGATTTTTGTCTCCAAATAATCTCAGGAATCTGCCATTAAGGGGTGATACGATAAGTCTGGCACAGCCTGTATAGATAAATACTTACATTAACCTGTAACCATTAACCTACCTATAGGTAGGCATTTACACCTGAAAAAAAGACATAAAACAAATATATCAGGGGCGGGGAGGAGGGAGAAAATTTTCAAAAACCCCCGTCTCTTTTAAATTATTTTTAGCTGATATGTGGCGCCGCCGGGTATTAAACTTTTCTCAGTCAGCCGATGTATGTCGATTGTCCGAGACTGAGAAATGAGCTGATGTCTCGCTAGTGTGGACTCTCTATTTCAATTTGGCTTCTAAATTAAATGCTTTGAAATTACTTTTATCTGTGTATTTTGGACGTTTCTGATATTATATCGTATTATTCATTACATAAAATGCATATGACGATTTAACGATTAAAAGATTTAAAAAATGTAAAGCAAGACTTTTATAGATGTAAGTATATATATATAGGATAATTTATATATTCATTCCTGTATGTGATCGTTTGCAATTTCTTATTCATTGCCGATTAAAATATTTGCTTCGAATAAAAGTTACTAGTATTAAATAAAATAAACAATATAATTGAAATATTAAAAAAATAATATATTAAACAATATGTCAAAATAAAAGTAGAACATATGATACGATCAAAAATACACATTTTATTAAAACAATAAAAATGTAGCTTTTTATCACATTTTAACCCTCTATACTTTTGAAACACTAGTGATGTGAAATAATTTATCTCTATGTATATCACGTGGAAGAAAATTCGTTGTATTTTATATTCTTTTTTTATATTAATTTATAATATGAAAAAAATCTTTAAAAAATATACAGGGTATCTCATTTTAATTGTCCCAGACAAATATCTCAAAAAAATATGGAAGATACGAAAAATATTTCAGACAAAAGTTGTAGAATAAGGGAGCCAAATGATGAAAATATGGACTTGACCTTGAGTGACCTTTTTCATTTTCATCATCCGCCTCCCTTATCCTACAACTTTTATCTGAAACGTTTTTCCTTATCTTCCATATTTTTCGAGATATTTGTTGGGACAATTAAAATAGGATACCCTGTATGTATAAATGTGTGTGTGTGTGTGTGTGTGTGTGTGTGCGCGCGTGTGTGTGTGTGTGTGTGTGTGTGTGTGTGTGTGAGCGTGAGCGTGTGAGCGTGTGAGCGTGTTGTGTATTCTTCAAGACCAATTTTTGATATATGAGAAATACATTTTAATAGCACTGAATAGAAATCATTTTAAGCGATCAGAATAAATGAAGCATTCTTCTTAACAGCCTTTTTCGATGAGTGTGCTATGGAAACGAAACAGAAAAAGATGGATTACGAATAATACGCGATAAGCATGGTCAGGGGGCAGCTCTGTGATGAGGAAGTTGGATCAAACTAAAGATCAGCTAAAATGCTTGTAGGACTTTCGCGTAATCTCTTACCGGCCATCATTTATATAATAGTAATTTATCAAGTTTAATTGCTGATGCTGTTGTGTTTAATATAGGAATAATCATAATAAAAAATTAAGTATATATTCTTTGTAAAAAGTTTTATCGCAACATAGGATATCTCAAAACTATCGAATGTCCTCTCTTAATAACAGATTTCTTGAATGAATTTAGATTCCATTTTCTCTTAGCGAAAATGTCGACATTTTTCTCAATAATTTTCCAGTTGCAAGTAACTGAAAGTAGAAGACTTTTCACAAACTAAATTTCGAGCAGTTAAATTGACAACAAAGCTATGTTTTTAATTCTAAATCACAATTTACTTTAAAAGAATTAGAAGTGATAAGACTTTTCTCGCAACAATTTCGTTAATGAAAAATCGGCGCTAAAGTCTATCAAGATCTGTCAAGGATATCTGACAGTTTTCAAACATCTTAATGTAACGCTTCGCGTGCATATTTAATAATAATCTCCATTCAAATAAAATACTTTTCCCTAATTCTATTCGTTTTAGAGCTGCCATACCCCGCACGCAATGTGCGCGGTATCTACCATAGTTTACCGTGAACACGTGACTCCGTTTATCGATGATCGATCGATGAACATGACGTTCTATGAATCAGTCGCCTCTCTGTTCGCGAGGTCTGGTGATGATCTGTCACGCGATGCCTAGAACCCGACACCGCGCTCATGACGACGCCCGAAGTCGGCAGTGGACTCGCGATGGCTCTTAACTTGCAGATGAACTGGCAGATGATCTATCCTCTTTCTACCTCTTTCTCGCTCGATATCACTCTCTCTTTCTCTCTCTCTCCCTCTCGCTCTCTCTCGCCCTGATCTTTTGCAAACCCGCCTTGAACGAATCACCGGATCACCAGACCATCGCACCGGAACGGACCGCATCGCACCGCATCGCACCGCACCACCAACACCGCTCTCTCTCGCTACTGCAAACTGCTTACAGCCCCCTGCTACTCGGCTTACTGCTTACTCTCAGCTACCCCATCATCGGCTACACCCGCGCCACGCCACTCCTTTCCACCGCCTGTGGCACCATAAAATCACAACTTAGTTATCAGAGAATATGGATGTCGTATCCGTGTGTGAGTTTTCTCTATTTTTTGGGGAAGAGGCTGTAGGGGTACAAGTGCGAATAGACCGAATAGAAACGAGAGGGAAATTGTTACAATCAAAATGATTTGATAATATATCTTCAAATTTAATTGCACTGTTAAAAAAGCGATTAGATCGACTTTGCATATCAATTTCTAACATAGAACATAGTCTCGACAAAAGAATCACACAAAAGACTAATGTATAGAACATAAATTTAGTGTATGTACACATGTGCATGTGATTTTTACATCAGATTTTTACTCTATGCAATGGCGTTCAAATATATGTAAAGAACATTTAGATATAAAAACTTGGGTATTTACATTTTAAAACATTTCAATACAAACATTAAAAGATGTGTACAACATGTGTACTATTTATGAATTGCATAATTATACGATATAAAATGGGCACTTTGATTGTAACAATTATATAAAATATACGTGATTAAGTTCTGCGCGAGAGCTTAATTCAATACCTCGCAACAAACCACCTCTGAATCCAAGGATTTACAAGCTTCCAAGCTTCGTGCCTCCTAGTTTTCCAAAAGATGCAACAATTCCAAGAGCCGGCCAATAGATTTATATTCTCACTTTAATAATGTATACTAATATATTTTCGTGTGTATGTGTATGTATGCGCGCGTGCGTATGTTGGGCGATCTAAAGTAGGAGAAGAGAAAGGGGTTAAATAAAATCCCCTAATATATATATATATATATATATATATATATATATATTAGGGGATTTTATTTAGGGGATATATATATATATGCATGAAATATATATGGAGTATATATGGAAGCGAATAAAAAACATTTACTTCGCCAGTAAATAATTAATTTAATTAATCTACCCTATTGGCTATCGTTATAATAGTCATGACAATACGACAATTGGTCAATTGGACAATTGGTTTTGGTCAGATTAATCGTCAAAATGTTTCGACTATGGATTTTGGTCTTTCTAAATTGATGCAGTTTTGATGCTTATATTATAAGCACCCTATTTAAATAATTTAATGTATTGCAAAAAATATTTTACCTAACAGCCAGCTGTAAGTATCAAAACTACATAAATTTAGAAGAACCAAAATCCATGGTCGAAACGTTTTGATGATTAATATGACCAAAACCAATAGTCCAATTGACCAATTGTCGTATTGTCAAGACTATTATGATAACCAGTAGGGTTGATAGTTTTTACTGCTATATATATGGAATTTTTCTGATGCACGGTTACATTAAAAAAAAATTTATAGAAAGTACTATTAAGCATTAAGCTATTCAGATTTCTACCATATTATCTTTGTCTATTTGAAATCGCTTTTGAGAAAATCAATGGACAGTCACTCTAAACTATTTGTATGTGTGCGTACGTGTGTGCGCGCATGTATGTATGTATGTTTATACGTATGGATAATTATTTTATATTAGAAATGCATATATTTTATATATATATGTATGTATGGATATCCTGTACATTACGTATCTAATATAAATAATGTCATTATATACATACATATGTAGCCCATATGTATGTATAAATGTATATGTGTACTATGCATTCAGGAAGAAATGTGTATTTGTAGAAAAAAATGTTAAACATCTTAAATTAATCTCTTGTTTACACACGGTGAATGTACACATTAAATTGTACGTATTAAAAGAAAAAAGAACATTTCTTTTTTCTTATGTCACTCAATGAATTATGTCTAGTACAAATAAGTTGTATTACTTTTCGTTTTACCTGAAAATATTTCGTAACTAATCGTATTGCGCAAGACTAATACGAGTTTATGTGATTATTCTGCTTGTTAGTAAAGCTAATAAGCACCGGCAGCTTTTTTAATAGTATCCGGAAAAGATTTGTATTAAAAGCTACTTTACGACACACTTCGTTCCTAACAGTTATATTTTAATTAAAAAATTATTTTGATAAATAACCTAGAATCAACCACATTAAGATCCACAAAGGAAAAACAAGGGATACGTAGGCAGTTTTGTCTTCTCAGCAATTCACTGCGCTTTATTATAAATGAATCTACGATGTGCAAACTTACATGAACGATTGCCTATCAACGCAAAACTTACTTCTAGAACTGTATTGTCGTGCGTGAAAACAAACCTAAAACTTCTCAGTTATTAAAAGATTTCTCTTTTGAGCCTAGTACGCACACTTAGACATTGTTGACAAACATTATTTGTAAATTATGGAATATTAGGACAGTTATCGAAATACTTTTCAATTCTTGAAAAAATTATTGCGTTTTAAGCTTTTAAAAAATTTATACTTTTATTTTATTTCATATAAAAAACTATCGTTATTCATTATTAAACATATCGCATTAATATATTTTATCTTTTTTATAAGAGCTATAGAAAAAATTATCATATAAACATTTTTTGCATCGTATTTTAAATCAATCGTTTGCCTACATGGAGTAAAATGACAGACGAAATTAGATTAGTAAGAGCAAAATATTATTAATTTTATCAGATATTAATTGCAAAGTTTGTATCTACATAATGCAACTCTTTTACATTCATTCCCCAAATTTTGAGTCTCACTTGATAAGATTCAGTTACAAATCATGCTCATCGTTTACAATATGTTTCCAAGAATTTTCGAGTAAATTTTATTCACAAACAATGTTTATCAATATTATTTCAAAGTGTGTACTAAGTTTTCCAGTATAACACTATAATATACTGGTAAAGAATAGATGCGATTTATAGAAAGTAGAAGAATAAAATGTCATAAGAATCTTTTTGCTTCCAGTTTGTAATATTAATCTCCGCCGATGAAAAATATAACGAATGATACATGTAGGTTTATAGATTTATGAAACGTAATACATAAAGTCTTATATCATAAAATTTACCAACTACAATTTCTTATTGAAATATGAAGAACAATCCAAAGCTAGATCGTCACGCGGAGCAAAATCTATTAAATTTTTATTAATCAGTTTGATCGTGAAACAGGAGTAATGATAGTTGTCGTTATAATGAAACTATGTATACAGCGCGAATAAAGAGAAGCACGTAAGAAAAATAAGGGAATATTTATGTTATAGAGAAACTATATAATCACGTATCCAAATTGACGAAATACGTAGTATCGATTCAAATATATATATATATATATATATATATATATA
>NW_020213159.1:0-3690 GCF_003070985.1 Temnothorax curvispinosus
GGTTTTTTTAGCACCTTTACGCCGCATAGGTGGGTCGTTTTCATCCTGACGTTTTTTTTTTAATGTTAAAGTGTTACAAAAAATCTGAAAAAATTCATGGGGGTAATTCAAACCTTCAATTTGAAGTATCAATCATAAAATTATAAACAATTTAATTTTTTCACATAATTTGTATTAAAAGAATGGAGCCCGTTTTCAAAAGTTACAACTACATTTGATTTTCGCCCGGACGAAAACAATCCACCTAGTGGGATGAAGGGTTTATTTTATTATTACAAGTACATTCCTAAAGATTGTTAAAGCGACAGAGGCAATCCAACGCAACGAGATCCGATTCGCGCCGGGGAGTTTAACGCACGTCGGGGGCGTCAAGTCAGTCGGCCACCAGACGAAAATAAGGAACCAAGAATAATAATTGACGGGGGACGCGCGCCATTAACGTTAAGCAGAACCGTACGATAAGTCGCTCTGCCGCGCGAGCGCCGGCAAAAATAAACGCCACAACTACACTGAAAATAATATCACACTTTTTCCCTCCCGCGAGAAAATCCGCAAGACATCACCGTCGTTGTCGCCGTCGCCGTCGTCGTCGTCGTCTGCATCAGCCGAACCGGTGGAATTTAAATTAATTAAATGCCAACGCAATTTACTTAAATAACTTAATTAAATCGAAGAAAAGTTTTAAGAGAATATATTGGAAAAATAAACTAATATATTAAAAATCTACTTTTGATATATCAGTCAAAAAGTTTGAAATTATCTCAAGGCAAGAGATACGCGAACTAGATCGCTCTCGTAATTCACCCCCTTCCTCGAAGTCGATATCAATTCTTTCTCGGAGCGGCTTTCCTTCTCGAAGTAAATATCTTCGGTCTTTAAATCCGAATTCCGTGCAGTTATATCCCGACAGAAACTTTCATCAGACGTGGTATTTCCGCGCGCGCGTCCTAATGAACCATTAAGCGAAATTGCCGGGTAAGTTTAGCGATCAATTTATCAGTGATTATCGCAATTTACCGTCGTCGCTCATTCCACGAAGAAACCGGTAAACATTTTTTCCTCTTCGCCAGACGAAGGTATCCACGGGATCTCATCGTGCTTCATAATGACGCGATTACATCGAAATGCGATAACATGCGTTGGATTAATTCGATTTTCGAGCCGCCGCGCCGCGCCGCGCCGGTATATGAATCTTAGGATTTCCAAGCGCGAATGTGTTAAGAGAACGCCATTAAGATGACGATGATTAGGATATCGATAATTTATATCCTTCTCATGATTTATATATTATTAACACGAGGAAGATTATTGAGATATTATTGAGGTGTCGGTAACACATTGATAAAATTGAAATAGCGGTATCAAATGCAGAAGCTCCAAATCTATCAGCAGGTTCCCGCTTGGCGAAATTTATGCCAACGGTCGAGGTAGCTCTACAATATAAATTTAAATGAATTTTATGTATATACAACTGATATTTAATCTCGCAGCTCCACTCGCTCCGAGTTCAACGGCGCCCCAGGACGTCTCAATCGCAGGAAACGAGCACCTGGCCCGACACGGTTGACCAATCGTCGCTAGTATGTACTCCGACTTTAAATAAACCGACGCAGCGAGAGGCGCGAGGCGTAACGCTCCACCGCGAACATGTTATGACAGGCACGCGATACATTTGTTTTATGGCGGGGCGTTAAATTTGATGCAGTGGCAGAGACCGACCGCGATCTGTTGTACATACAACTGATACTCGGCCCCCTCTCGTCTCCTCCCTGCATGCTACATGTCAAACGGAATGAATGGATGTTCACCCTACTGCGTTCTTAAACGAAACTCTCACGAAGAGTTTTGTTGCACGCGGTAAAAAGATCATATTTATCTTTTATACTTGTCTGAGAAAAGTAACTGATAATTATAATTACGTAACTGATAATAAGTAAAACAGGACCGATATGACAAATGAATTAGAGAAAAAAACGCTATTTACAATCCGGTTTGGATCTTGGTAGCATAATGATAACATTGTGTGAATTTTGTAAACTTTTTTCAAACTTCGGTAAACTCTCTCTCTCTCTCTCTCTCTCTCTCTTTCTCTCTCTCTACGTGCTGATCTATAATCTTCTTATAAAAAGTTCAATTTTTTTGTCGTAATTGAACTATATAAAATGACTTCATTGAAGCAAGTTGTCTTTATTTTAACGCAATATAATCTCATTTCAAGATTTCCAAGATGTTGAACTAAAGATATTTTCAAATCAAGAGTATTCTTTTTTTTGTCGGTCTTTTAACTTTAAAACACTGCTCTTTGTCGGAACAATAAACCCACACACTTAAATTGATAATCGATTTAAATTATGTAACTGATTTGATAATTCAATTCGTGGCGGAAATATATTGCATTCGAAGGGTGCGAGAAGGGGCGCGCGATACAGATACGCGACCGGAGCTATCAGTCGATCGCATTACTTAAGAGAAGCTCGCTTGTTTACGCCTCGTAACAGGTTTAAAGCCGTGACGTCGCGCGTTTTTACGCGCATAATTCTTGCCCACGCGCGCGGAAACTCGCCGCGCGAACAGCCGCCTCGCGCTCGACAGATTATCTTCGCGCAACATTATCATAAATCTTGCGCAACGATCGAGACTCGAGACCGGTACGACACGGGCGAATATATTTTTTTTTCTTCATCCGTCGCGCCCCCCGCGCCGTGCGGTTCAAGATAATCCTGTCGTTCCGCGTCGCGCTGTACTTGCAAAACAAGATAAGCGTAAGATTATAGGACGAACTTATCAAGTACGAATATACGTCAATACGGAAAGTTTAACTTTCAACCGTATGATTGTAGAGTCTCTGGGACTCCTACCACTTTTGTAATTAATTCTTAAAAAAAAAACTTAATTTTGTGCACAAATAATGCTATGAGATAACGTAAGAAAATTTAACAGCAAAAATATTACAGAAACTAAAGAATAATTATATCTATTTCACCTTTTTTTACACCTAAAAGTAGGAGTCCCTAAAGATAAATGTCAAAATTGGGCGCGTTCAGCAGAACAAACCGCTCAGTAGCAATCGAACGTGATTGGCTCTTACTTTTAGACCCAACAAATCAACGTAGCGTGTTGATAAGACGACACTCAACAGTTGTGTCTGCTGAACGCGGCCATTTATGTACTCAAATTAACGTGTTCATTGTTTCGTATATACGCAAAATTTTGTACAGCAAAACGATCCTGATTCTTTTTATATTCTCTATAAGAATTTCAACTTTTCTTCTTGGTTAAACTATATAAAGACTTCATTCCAGCAAGTTTTCTTCGTTTAACGCAATATAATCTCATTTCAAGATTTCCACGTTGAAACTAAAGATATTCTCAAATCAAGAGTATATTCTTTTTTTTCTGTGCGCTTCATTTTTGTGCTCGATTTTTTGCTGCTGGAGTCATCGATATATCTTTTAAAAGATATAAATGCTTGTAAAAAAAACAAGTGCCGTCCAATGTGATATTTTGAATGACGCAACGATGCAAGGTAAAAGACACGCTATTCAACGCATCTGCCACGAAAATGCAGTTTTGTTTCAATCGTGTCACGGAATGTTTTTCATGAGTTTCATCACTATAATATGCTTAAGTAGCGATAATGAAGTTCCTACTACGAGATGAGACATGTAAAAGTCGTTAGTCGGGGAAAAG
>NW_020213160.1:0-2426 GCF_003070985.1 Temnothorax curvispinosus
CTCTATTGTCACAGCCGAGTTCTTAGTTAGCTTGAGATTTTTTTTCGGTGTGATTGCTCATAATGCCTCGCCTAAAATTATTTTCTTACAGCTCCATAAATAATTCTAAGCTAATTACTCCAGGTAGAATGAGATAATCTTATGAAAAATAATTCGTGCAAAACTAGAAGGTGTAGACAATCTTAAATCTTTCAGTTAATGGAGAAGAAAGATATATAGTATAGTTTTCAAAGGTCAAAGCTCTCACCAGTATCCATGCCGGATTGCTGTGCCCAGTCAGCTACCGTGGTGACTTTGCTTAATGCGTTGATTTTCTTATCACATTTGCCATATTCAGCTCTGGCATCCAGTCCAATAACCCTGTATTTGGTTTTCACGCCAGAAAATATAGCAGTTGCCGTCCCTGCCGAATCCGGTACTTGTTTGTCTACGTTGTAAGTCTACAAATTTATGATAATTGTGAGATATTTATATTTAACGTGTGATGCAATTTCGATAACCGATAACGAGTGTTCGGTTTAAGGAAATAATCTATCGTACATTATCGGCATCAATCGAAATTTTCGAAGCACGAGATTCGACCGATATATTGTAATCGTTGTCACGTTTTTTTTTCCCGATAGCGTGATAAAATATATTACGTCAATGTAGAGGCGTGATATAAGTTAACAAATTCTCATGAAAATTTTCAAGTTAACAAATTCTCACGAACATCGTGTTTGTCGTATTTTCTTGTCGAGGGTAGACGCGGCGCCTTTATCAAAGGCGCAGAATTAAGAGGCTTAACGTGACGGGATTTCCCAATATCGTTGCGCCTCGAGATCGCCCCGTCGAGATTGAAGGCACAATCGATGCAATTTGAATGTCTTACCTTGGCGAGGCCGGCGTTGGAGAATTTCTCGAACGCGAGTTGGTATTCTTCACCGCTTTGGCCATTGAGCTGACCTATATAGATTCGACCGGACGTAATGGTGGACAGACCCATACCATCCCCGATGAAGATGATCACGTTTTTGGCACGATTCTCGTTTTTCTGCTCCGACAGGATTCTGTGCAGGGTCTCTTGGCCGGACTTCAGCCAGAAGGACATATCTGATAAGAGATCAGAATTTCGCTTTGATGCCAAGAAATACAATCGATTGATCGTGGTAGAACGGATAGGACGGAATTAAAACCGAAAATTTAAAAATATTGAAAAAAATATTTAAAGGAATAATGAGAAGTCTTCCATTATCTCTTAATAACTACTATCTAAAATGTAGTTTTATCTACGATACATATAAAAAAAGATAAAGTAAAATTCGATCAAAGTTAAGTTACTAATCAGTATGTGTAAATTAAGTTTAAGACATTTGCGCCGTGTGCTTATTGATTTCCTAGAACATTGCAGGATAGAATTTGGAAATTAAAATAATAATGTTGTTATCAATGAACAATTTTGTATTAACATAAACTATTTTGTGAGATATATCTCGACACTTATAACTTTGCAATAACACATAAACAGCTTGTTATTTAACAAAACAATATCGATGCAGAAAAACCTCAGGCATATAGTATCGATACTGATCGATGAAGGCCGAACTTCGCATATTATTTTATCGATTTTTTATAATAAGACAAAATTTACGTAACTTTGATTTGATCGATCAAAGCAATCTGCTTTTTTCCCAGAAATTTATCAATGAATGACGTAAAAGTATTTTGAGATTCTTTTATATATTTATAGACACGTTTAAAATTTACAACGGACATATGCTTATTAATATCATAATTATGAAAAATTTGAAGAACATGAAATCTAAAACTTATGTTTGTGATACTTATGTAAGAGAACTTTGACATCTAATTTGAATATATGTCAATTATTTTATAGTATGACGATTATATAACAAACCTTCATAATCCGTGGATCCTTTACGTAGCGCTTCGGAATCTCGAAGAACTGCCACAATGCAAAGTAATAGAACGTAGTGCTTCATTGTGAATGTTTTTTTTCTACAATAAATAAAAAATTCATCATTATTATATTCTATAGAGAGAAATTTTCCTTTTCGTATCTTATTATCAGTGATGAGTAAAATTATATTTATTGTTCATTGTCAAAGTTATTATTAAATTATTGTTTTTTTAAATTTAGAAATGTTGATTCAATTATTCTTATTATTTTAATAGTACATTTTTCTGATTAGGTTCTTACATAATTCTTTTCAAACCAAATCAGAAACTTTAGTTTGCCAGTGAATAGTTAACAATAAAGATTTTTACTCGACTCACTGGTCACGTTTATTAATTATAACCGTTAGTCGTTGTAATCATTTGCTTTGATCTTTCTTAAGTGTAAATCTGAGTCATAAAATTAGTACAATGCAGCCTTCAACAAACATTTCACTAGTCATGACATTGCACCAAAACAATTGTCATAA
>NW_020213161.1:0-2278 GCF_003070985.1 Temnothorax curvispinosus
TTTTTTCAACATTTAGAACAAAGATAGAGTGACGCTTGTGTCGACTTGTGTCGTTAACTGGAAAGCATCCAGTATATATTGTGCTATTGGTTAAAACGTGCTCGCTACGGCGGACATTACGTGACTCTTATCCCCCCAACAGCATTAATATCCTGTATATCTATAGAATATACTAAGGATGTCTTAATATACTGAGAACATCTTTATAATATCTTATACTTTATGATATCCTCTGAACATTTTCAGAATATACATTTGCTGTTAGGAATCGTTCAGTGCATTTATTTTACAGGTTTGCGGAACACATAGAGTCCTTGTATACGGAAATATTTTTGCTGAATTTTAATTTAAATATGATCGGTGGCAGTTTAGCCGGTATACAAGTATGTATCAATTTCTTTTTTATATTAAGTACTTTTTAAACAAATATGAAGTGTTTGCATTATTTCAATAACAGTAGATGATAGAAAATTTGAGAAAAATAGGGGAGAGTTGCCGAATGTAAACCACTTAAGTTATTTTTTATTATATATCCCATAAGAGTGATTTGCAATCATGCAAATAATGATGGAAATTGTAACTTGATGTTTCACTTATTATTACATGTTTAATATTTCACCAATAACAAATTAATTTGTTAGTCTTTACTTAGTTGTTAATTAATTAGTCTTCTTGTAACATGCTGCAAAAGGATGTCTATTAAGTTAGCACCCCAACATGGGCACAATCACATGAAACGTACAGAGGATTTAGTGCTCTTTATGTGCTAATTTATTGCTCTGTCATGACTATGAATATACAACACGAGTTCCTAGATCGTATTGACACAACATAGGCCCGTATTCATAGTCGAATCTTATTTCAAAACTGTCTTAACCCAGGTAGCAAGGTCATGTCATTTTGACGTTTCAAATTAGTCATTCACTGACTACTCTTGACATCACGAGTTGACACCTTTATGACGTTAAAATGACGGTCTAATGTCACAAAAACTTGACGTCATGTTAAAATGTACCGTATTTTGACGTCTTTTTCTTATTGTTAGCATACCCACACAGCAAAATATATCACTAAGATACGAGAGTAATCTGAAAAGTTTTGAGCCTCAAACAAGTTTTTTTCGATCAAATTTGGTCAAATTTTTCAACATAGTCTCCTTTTAAGTCGATGTTAGGCTCAAAACTTTTCAGATTACTCTCGTATCTTAGTGATATATTTTGCTGTGTGGGTATGCTAACAATAAGAAAAAGACGTCAAAATACGGTACATTTTAACATGACGTCAAGTTTTTGTGACATTAGACCGTCATTTTAACGTCATAAAGGTGTCAACTCGTGATGTCAAGAGTAGTCAGTGAATGACTAATTTGAAACGTCAAAATGACATGACCTTGCTACCTGGGTTAAGACAGTTTTGAAATAAGATTCGACTATGAATACGGGCCTATGTTGTGTCAATACGATCTAGGAACTCGTGTTGTATATTCATAGTCATGACAGAGCAATAAATTAGCACATAAAGAGCACTAAATCCTCTGTACGTTTCATGTGATTGTGCCCATGTTGGGGTGCTAACTTAATAGACATCCTTTTGCAGCATGTTACAAGAAGACTAATTAATTAACAACTAAGTAAAGACTAACAAATTAATTTGTTATTGGTGAAATATTAAACATGTAATAATAAGTGAAACATCAAGTTACAATTTCCATCATTATTTGCATGATTGCAAATCACTCTTATGGGATATATAATAAAAAATAACTTAAGTGGTTTACATTCGGCAACTCTCCCCTATTTTTCTCAAATTTTCTATCATCTACTGTTATTGAAATAATGCAAACACTTCATATTTGTTTAAAAAGTACTTAATATAAAAAAGAAATTGATACATACTTGTATACCGGCTAAACTGCCACCGATCATATTTAAATTAAAATTCAGCAAAAATATTTCCGTATACAAGGACTCTATGTGTTCCGCAAACCTGTAAAATAAATGCACTGAACGATTCCTAACAGCAAATGTATATTCTGAAAATGTTCAGAGGATATCATAAAGTATAAGATATTATAAAGATGTTCTCAGTATATTAAGACATCCTTAGTATATTCTATAGATATACAGGATATTAATGCTGTTGGGGGGATAAGAGTCACGTAATGTCCGCCGTAGCGAGCACGTTTTAACCAATAGCACAATATATACTGGATGCTTTCCAGTTAACGACACAAGTCGACACAAGCGTCACTCTATCTTTGTTCTAAATGTTGAAAAAA
>NW_020213162.1:0-3760 GCF_003070985.1 Temnothorax curvispinosus
AGTAATACGTATGTTATTATTATCCAAAACCTCCTTGAGCTTTCCCACTAGCGTATCAGCCTTAGAGGTACCGTCCGCGCCGGGGATCTCAATAATAATCCCGCCGTTAATACCGCGCCTGATCTTCGAAGTCTCGATACCAAGAGTGTCCAGGTTTATGCTTTCACGAGCCTTCTTCAAAATATCAGCGTAGCTGACGTCTTCTTTAAGGCTTGTAATCGAAACCGCGGCAGTTTTCGGTGGTCTGCGCGGGCGGGTAGTCGAACGAGGGCCACCTCCGACGACCCCACGTCGAGATCCGTCATTCCGGACAGTCGCCTCGTTTCGTACGACATCAACGGTGGGCGGCGCAGAGATCTGCGGGCCTAAAGTTTCCCCGTCAAAGATGCCAGAGGCCTCAGTAGTGTCGTTCTTAAAAGATGTTCTTTTAATCCTTTTCTTCTTATAATTATTCGATGATTCTTCTGGTTTTGATCCAAATTTAGAGCGCAGTTCCTCCATATTAGTGACTAGTTGCGCGATCTGTCTGTTCATGCATTCTAGCATGTAATTTGGACCGGTGTCCTCCTCTGGATACAAAGTACGAGTAGGAGTCTGCGTGGAAAGAGTCTCCCTATCGGATTTCTTGTTCTTTCCAGGAGGAGATCTTCTCTTACTCGAGGTAGGAGCCTCAATTATATCAGTCTCTGACCCAAAAGCAGTCATAGGGTTGTTAGCCGTTTTGTCGGCTAAGAGGGATCGGGCTCCGTTCGCGATATGAAGGATGAAGGAAGGCGTTATATTGAACCACTTTAATAAATTGAGTTGCCTTACACAAGTGTCCTTATTACAAGTTCCACTTCGCGTTTCGTTTATAGATAACTCGCAGGTGACTCGACGCGACAGCTTGATGGTTTCAGACCGACTGCCTGATTGTTCGATTCGGCGGTCTTACATCGGTTTCCGGTTGCTACCTCGGGATCGCCCGCGGTAGCATTAACCTCTATGGTCAGCGCTCGGCGCTGACCTTCGCGTCAGCGATATTGGTCCTCGTGGATGGACCTTGCTCTCTACGTTTCGTCGCTGGGGTCGAGTTTCTTTAACGCTTGGCAACTCGGTTGCCAAGGGCGTTGTGCGCTCACAATACCCTTCCCCCCGCGGAAAAAGAAAAACGTAGTTTTTCGTTTATTTATGCGTCTTCTTTTTCCCTGAGAGGTTACAATCTGATTTTCTTATGTGCTATTTTTACATGATTGTTTTTTTTTTTTTTTGTTACAAAGTTTTAATGGCCCCTTCTTTTTTTTTTTATTACATAAATGATTACGGCTATGATACTTATTACTATTACAATTGTGACCGTGGAGCCTATGGAATATATGATATTTTTATTCGTGAATATGCTGGGTTGGTTATTTTCCATCTCCTTTTGGATTTCTTTTGAACTTAAACTTATTTTCATTAATTCTGTTGGATCTTTGATTATTGGTTCCAGTTTTATTTCTTTATCAGATTCTATTTTATTATTTACCGTTATACTTTTTTCTATGATGTCTGTTATATTAAGCTCTGGTAAATACATTTTTACATATTTATTGTAAACTCGATTTGTTGTCTCTAAATATATATCTGGTGTAGTTAGTTTACAACTGTCGCGCAATGTTACTTTTCCGGTTTTCTCTATTCTTATTTTAATTTCCGGCAATTCGTTACATTGAATTACTATGTCAATTGTCTTTGGGGTGGAAAATAACCATGTCTGAGGCTCGGATACTGCAATCCAGAATGTTACATTTGATATAATGTGACGTTGCTTACGATTTTCTATATGTGTAGACGTTTTTACAAAGAGCTGTATTTCGGTCGGTGCATTCGCCGTTATAAAATAGACAGGGAGGTTCTGAGCGCAGGTGAACTTAATATTTTCTTGTGTACATTTATTTAAATCGTTTTCCTTTAATATTACATAGTTGTGATTTTCTCGATTTATCCCTAATAGGGTGTGAGAGGGTTCTAGGAAGGTGAAAACGTTGTGGCTATTGTGTACTGGTACAGGTGTGATTTTTATTATCTCATACATTGGATACGCTATTAATGGGAACGCTAGGATAGTGTATATGTTCGAATTATCATAATACGCGTTTACATCTAGATATTTTTGGATAGAGTTCCAGTTTTCGGCTTGTATTTTAAATGGGAAGTTTAATCTTCTATCTATATGTGAGGTCGCTTCTCTTAGTTCTACGATTATTTTTTCGGTTGGGAGTACACGCGTTAATAAAATATTGTGTTTTGCGTGAGTCAGGTAATCTGTAATGTCATTTATGTCTGTCGTAAGGTCATTTAAAATAGCAGTTAATACTAGTAGTTGTTCGTCTATTCCCTCTCGGTATATGAGCTGTTCCTCTAGTTTTCTCGTAACGTTCGCCATTAAATTTTCATTATATGAAAGTGTTTGTTCTAGTTTTTCCATATGACCTATGGTAGCATTAATGATTTTTAATTGATTTTTTGCTGCGTGCTGCAACGTTTGTTGTTGATTATTTAGTAATTGTATTTGTTCGTTTATTATTTTCGCGTCTTCAGCGTCCATGGTGCCAAATAATGTTTTACTTATTTGACCTACAGCGTCGATCAGGCCTCGTTTAATTACTGGTGATCGGTAAATGGTTCGTAGTTGCTCTAGGTTGCGTGTCGTTTTACTATTCTCTCGTTTAATGGTCTGGAGAGTGATTTGGCATGTGTTTTTGACGCTTCTGATGGCATGGTTGCAGATTTCTTCGATGCGCGCTAAATTTTCCTGGAATTGTTGATGTCTTATGTTTAAGGCGGTTACGTCTATGCGTATTGCCATTTTCCATGTTGCCTTCGTTTGCTGTAGTTGTCCGATTTTCTCATAATATATGCCGGATTCGGCAGTGAACGCAGTCATCTCGTACGGTGGCTGCTCCGATATCGCTTCCTTTGCGAGGTGTAGGATGATAGCTAGCCTGTAATATGAACATGTTCCTGGAGGTATTCTATTTATCTTTTATTTTATGCTGACTTTATCTGTCAGCAAGTGTCATTTCTTTTTTACGTAGCGCGTTTTTGCGTTAGTCTACTGCTATTCTTCGTGCAGTATCTAACGCTCCTCTATTGTGAAGTTAAATTATAAGTGCTAAAATGAGGTGCTTCAGGTGCAATCGTTTCTTCGCACCGTCCACGTGCGATGCCTGTTTACGCACATATTGGTTGCGTGTGGCTCAGGCTCCCCGCGCCACTGAGGAGCCAGCGTCGCCAGATTCGCCGCCTCCGACTTACGAGGAGGCGGTTCAGAGGTACATGCTGATCTTTCCTTTACGGATAACCCTAGACGTGGCCACCGGGCGGAGGGAGGTCTCCCTCGTGCGGCGGAATAATTCTTAGGTAAGTACTGTTAACTTTCGTCTCTCTCCTTTTTTTTTTTTGCTTATCCTGCTTTTGCTTTGCCGTGTGTGCTTTATTCTTCGACTAGCGCTTTCAATCGGTTCGCGTGAACACGTAGCATCTTTCGCTTGATTTTAATTGTGTAGTTTACGTCGTTATGCTTTTCTAAGATAACATATGGTCCTACCCATTGCGAGTCAAGCTTCTTTGAGCGTCCTCGTCGTATTGTTTCATCGTACAGTAGCACTTTATCGCCTACTTTAAAAGTTGCTTTATTGATCTTTTTATCGAAATGTAATTTCGATTTTGCTTTTTCATCTTTCGCTTTTTCCGTTCGCGTAGTTCTTTTGCGTAATCGTCATACGAATATGTTAGT
>NW_020213163.1:0-1469 GCF_003070985.1 Temnothorax curvispinosus
ATTAGCCTGTATATTTATTTATTTCAGTATAAAATAATTTTTAAAACGTTCATATTAATTCTGATTGCAGACGGACCTTCGGGAACACTAGCGCCTTCTTCTTTTAACATGAATAACTAAAAATCTATATTTCGGCTAATTACCGAGTTTATAAATATTTAATTAAAATTATCTGGGTGACTCACAAACCTTTTTAATCACACTTCATAACTCTTCATACAAAATACAAACGATTCCGTATAAAAACTTTTATTAATTTATCTATTTCGGCTAAATGCATGGTGTAAAAATAATTAATTAATTACAATTAAACAAATGACTCACAAACCTTCTCAATTGCACTTCAAAAGTCTTCATATGAAATACAAACGATTTCATATGGTAGATTCTTTCCCGGACATTCATTTCCGGTCAAATACATACGAATGCTCAACGCTGTTTTTCAGCGTCCCATGAATTGGCACCTTAAGGCTGCGGTCCATTTGACGCTACAAATGCTTCGAAGTGTTCTTCTTCTCCTTTTTTCTTCATTGAAAGAAAGGAGAAAAGAAATGCTTCAAAGCATTTGTAGCGTCAAGTGGACCGCAGCCTAAGTTGAGTTGTGTACGACGGCTTTAATGTGCACTAGTGCGCACTGAGTGCAGTGAGTGCATTCAATCGAGTTCGCTATAAGCTGTCGTGGAACTCGGATAAACAAAACGCAAAACATTCGCGAGTAAAAAAGTGTAGCAAGAAATGGTTTCGAGTGATAACGAAAGTGACGATGTATTTGGCATACCTGAAAAAATCGCTGAAGCAACGAAAAATGTCGAACAGAACTTGTTATCGACAAAATCAAAAAACCGGTATGAAACCACGTACCTAACCTTCATGAACTGGAGAAAAAAGAAAAACATAAATTCATTCTCAGAAAATGTGCTTCTGGCTTATATCAGTGAGCTATCGGAGAAGACAAAACTGTCGACTCTGTGGAGTCAGTATTCCATGCTGAAAAGTACCCTAATCGCTAAACATAACGTCAATATTCATAGTTATTCTAAATTGACCGCTTTTCTCAAGAGAAAATCTAATGGCTTTAAGAGCAAAAAATCAAAAGTTTTTACTTCAAATGAAATTCGAAAATTTCTAAATGAAGCGCTAGATGATCAGTATCTAGCAACAAAGGTAAAGTAAAATATAAAATATATAAAAATAATATATATCTAACAATATAACAAAATACATTTACTATTTTTTTACAGGTTGCTTTAATTGTTGGCATTGCTGGAGCCTGCCGAGGAAACGAACTTACAAAACTTAACGTAGAAAATATTGAACATCATGGTTCTTTGTTACTCATAAGAATTCCAGATACAAAAACGAAGATTTCGCGATTGTACACAATTGAAGGGAAATTCGCTGAAATTGTTAAAAAATATGAGACCCTGCGACCACAATATGCCACTACAAATCGATTCTTTTTGAATTTT
>NW_020213164.1:0-29637 GCF_003070985.1 Temnothorax curvispinosus
TTTCGCATACTGAAATGTAAAACGTATGCAACAGCATTTTAAAACTCTTTATTGTCGAATCTCGTTTGAGAGAGCATGATTTGCATTAACGGACACATAACAATGTTACAATAAACTTTCGTATTCCTCGAGATTCTTGTCGTTCGTCACATTTGAGAGCTAATATAATAATCTTTCCGCTAAACGGTGCCCGACTCGACGGCACTTATCGCTTTTTGTGTAAAAGTGAGATGTATTTAATTTATTAGTTAATTTGTTAAATTAGTAAAGGGAATAAAATATATGTACATATACATTTCTGCTTGAGATCTGTCGAATTTCTAATCTTCTGTGCTTTGTCAATATGTGTGCTATTTCTTTCTCGTTGTCCTAAATTATAGAATCATTCTAATATTGTTTGTTGTCGACTAATTTGTTAAAATACATAAGAAATAATATCATGTAAAGAGTCATTAAAAGATTATCACTATATTATATTGTTATAGTATTGCGACTTTTTAAGTTCGTAAAATTTACTTTTTTTGTGTAGTGTGTAATACTTAATATTCCAGCATTGTTGAATGTTTTGCGAAAATGCATAAAATAATGAGACTTTTTTTGCAAAGTTGCAGCTTGTTCGGTCAATATACAGAATTTTACTTTTGTCGCTCATTATTTTATGTTATTCTAATATTATTTATTGTCAGATTTCATGTAACGGAAGCATTAATAAATGCAAAATAATTCATTTACTTTGTTTAAAGAAGTAGATCTTTTGAAAATTATCTATCTTTTTTAGTTATATTTTTTAGGTCATTTTGTTAGATTTATTTGATCACTTAGTCACAGTGATTATTCCGTCGTCGTGTTCCAATGTGGTTGCAATTTTTAAAAATTATATTTTAAATCCGTATTAGGTTTTCCTTATTTCGTATTTAGATACATAAAAAAGAACGCGTGTACAAATCTGAAGTCATTAATATTACGAAAATTTTGAAAAAGCAAGTCCTCGTTAAGTGGACATGAACTAATTCGGACGATATTTTCGTAATTTTCGGTATTTATATATATATAACGCAACGCCTGGATCTCTAGTTAAAATATCTATCAAATCTAAATCTAACTAAGCTTTTAATAAGACTTTGAACACGATGACGAACCTTAAATCTTTGCACAATTGTTTGGATATGAAGGTAGGAAAGAAGAACGCGTTGATTTTATTTGAAAAATATTTAATAATAAACATTGACAATATACAGAGAAAATACGCCATAAGAAGTCGCTATGGGATTAATAAGAACCTAACAACTGGTCCAGACTTACAAAATATCATCAAATCAGACAATGATAAAGGTGTCACGTGTCACACCTTATATTCCTATCAATATTTCGCAAATAAAGTTCATCGAGTTGACCATATATTCCTGCTCTCTTATACCTCTTTTCTTTTTTTATTCTTTTACCGATTTCCATTAATTTCTCTTGCGAGCTCGCTATTGCGCTAAACTCTCGGCCCTCACAAATCATTTATGCGCGGTACGAGGAGGAAATCCGCAAGGAGACACAGAGATATCAACGGCGTTTCTCTTTGTGGATTTCTTTTTTTTTTTACATCTGCGAGAGAAGCGGAAAAAACAGGTGGCAATTTTATTTTAGCTGTTTCAGTTTTCTCAGCGATCCGAACGTCACTGGGCATTTTTCCTTCATTTGTCATTTTGTTTTCGGGCTACCTTGTAATAACGATTAATTAATTTCGTGCTCTTGATTTCACCAATTTGTGGAGAAGGGGTACGAGTTTCTCGCTCATCCGTCACGCACGCACGCACACACAGCACACGTTACACACGCACGCATCATGTCTCATATATAGATACATTAAACTTTACACGCACGCGTTACTAGAAATATCATTAATAATAACGTCCTAATGTCATGGAACATCCTTCATTAATTTTTCTTGCAATAATTCGAAAAGAATAGCACGACGCTGCCGTGTCCGCTCGAGACAGTTTTCGCTTTAGGACACACGTCGATCAAATTATACGTTCATTCTCGTGTCGATCCTACAATCGTACGACAAGAGGGAGATCCCCCGGCAGCGCCCTGCTCAAATACCTAGGATATGTTGCTTGTAAGATGTGTCATTATGTAGTCATGTATTCATCTAGATTCATTTAAAAATCCCTTTACGGTATTTATCATTAATTAATTATACGTATAATGTACGGTGCGTATCATTGAGTTATGTTACATTGCGCGATTCCACTAGCTCTGGGTCTCATCATCGAGGGTAAAAATCAATCGTCTATAGAGTTGTAAATTCAGGCTCGAGACCCTCGTTTGCCATCCGGCGCTAATTTATCAGGATAGAAGAGATCCTCTTTGCACTTCGTTCTAATCCGTATTTTAAAAGATGTCATGAATCTCTTTCATGGATTATTTAAAATATGAATCGGTTTGCAGAAACGAGCTCTTTAATCCGGAAAGGAAGGTACGCTCGACGAAGATCGAAGACTAAAGTGACGGTAGAGAGGAATTTTCGGGACATGGAGATACGTAAACGTGCGGAAATTTGGCAGAAGTCGTTAAACTTTCTCGTAAATTATATTATCATCTAGATATGTCGCGTTCTTTGTAGACAACGTTTTTAACAGCCGAAAGAATTTCGCATTAATTCTCTTACAATTCCTATTTCCCAATGGAAAGCAAATTAGTTTAATTAAGAAATAAAATTCATGAACGAGACATTCTTTCATTGTCGAAAAGGAGGAACGAAGAACACCAGAGAGATGTGAGGGAGGGAGGAGGCGGGAGGGGGAGAAAGAGAGAGCTGATCTAGCCTCTAGATTCTATGAACATCTTGTACGATAGGCCTGCTCGCAACGGTAACGCGCATAAAGAAAGGGAGAATCGAGGAAAGGAAGTTGTGCATTCGTGACGAAGATGGGACGCGACGAAAAATCGCGGGGGGAAAAAAGTGTCTCGCGCGGCTCTCCCGTCTTGCTAATTTGAGCTTGACTTATTACGCTAGCCACTAATAGTAATAGCCTATCGATAAAGGTCTCGATTACGAGTAAGTATAAATTGTAATTACAGTGTACAATATACAGGGAGATAAACCTCGCAGAATCTTTCTCGTGTGCTTGCTCTCACTCGCGGTAAGTGCGTCTGCGAAAAATCTCTATTTCCAAACGTATTCGTTCGATTTCTTTTTTTTTTCCTCCGAACGCACGTTTCGCACGACTCTACAACCGTCACGTCATTCACGTACGACGAGTACATCACGTCCCGCGACAAAATCCGTCCTAGTTTTACGTATTTACTGCGCAATCAGTTAATTAGTCTACGTTCATTAATTTAACGTTACGAGAATCATGAGTATGTCTGAGTGGTTTTTTCTGCTTGCTTGTTTAGAGTACTTTCTAAATTAGTGCGTTTCCTCGGCACGCTCCTCCACGATCTTTGTGCTCGAAAAATCTATGTTGATCTATGTACATGTACACGACGTTCGCGAGAGAAAAAAAAGAGAATTGTCGTCCTGCCTCGAGCGCTCCCGAGGTCCTAGAGCTTAGCCTAATCCTAGTTGAAGATTAGATTAAAACGTAACGACGGCCAAACTACCTGCCGTACTTTCTAAAACATCTTTGTCATATTTGGCTATTTCACACTTCTTATGTTCTTGCTCTTCCCTTCTATCTTCTTTCTACTGTTTACTCTCCGCACTTCAGTCGCATCAGTTCGCATACACGGTCTCCTTATTCCTGTCGTACGCAACGTATCGTGGCGCAACATATCTTATCCTTTTACGTATAATATATACGATAAATCCTCGCTTAACTATTAATTTAACAGATATATCACTCATTCGACTCAGTGTGCGTACCATTTTTTCCTTTTTACGTTACTCTCAAAGAGAGCATCGTTTACTTTCTGTATAGAGCGCACCGGTATATCAGGAAGCAGTGTCACAAGAAAAAAAATCTAGTGACCGAGAACGCCGATTTGAATAGAAACCGAAATTGACGGCGATTTATTGTAAGAACAACCATCTACAAATAAACTAATGATCCAAGAATGAAAAATATATTTATATAAAAAGTCATGTGCGTTCAGCAAAGAATTTCCATAAAACCTTAAATGTAAATACAAAAATTATATTTTAATATCAAGATACACAAAGTCGATCGTACTTCGCAACTAAAAAGGACGAAAAGGGAAACGTTACTTAATAGAAAGTATCTATCCGTATCGGCGTTTCCGATTACTCGATGTATTTCGTTACAATTGGATCGGCATTTAGCTGAACCTAATCATCCTTTGTGACGAGAAGACGAGTTCGTTTTACAGGCACGCGCGCGCGTCACTTCGACATCGAGGAACCGAAACGACCTGCTGAGTATGCAACGTTTGCGCTAAAGAGTTGTTCGCACAATATTGCTTATTGCCGGTTAATAGCGGTCCCGACTTAGCATAACGGGCAGAGCCTCGTGCGTTTGCGATGCGCCTTACAAGATCAATCACGCCAAGAGATGCATTCTACAACTTCGTTTACGTACTATTACTACATTCTTGTTCATTGGCGTCAAGATTCTGCGCTTAGCGATTACGAGGTGGACTCTGCTTAACGATTATAGTAAAAAAAAAGAAATTGTCATGTCTGTTCAGTCGCTTAACTAAATAAATAAGTGGTACACACTGGAGAAAGAGGGGGCACGGGGGGGATCGCGGTGACGAACTCAATGTCGGATTCTTCTCAGAGAAAAGAGGGAAGAGGCGTTGATGAGACAATATGACCGTATTCTGCTCCACTACATAACTCGCCGCTCTATTTATGGTTACATGCGTGAAAAGATGTGATAAATTGCTGCGCGGACTTTTTCGAACTATTAATAATTTTATGGAATTAAATATGCGGGTCTCAAATTCAAGTTTCATAGAATTAAAATTGAAATAAATTTCTACAAAATAGATCCTTTAAAAATTGCTATTAAATACAAAATGTATCGATATTTGATGTCTCGGCAAAGTCATAAAGACAATTAGACTGAAATAGTTTGAAATTTTGCCAATTGCGTTTGGAAGTACTTTTAATTTAGCTTAAATGTCAGCGAATGGAGCGTGCAAAATGAGAATTCAGGGTCGAGACGCTGATCGAATTTTTCGAAGGTAAATGAAGATCAAAAGTGCGTCAATCGCAGTGCAAGAATCAATTTGATTAGACCCTGCGTAATTAGAATCCGGCATACTGTTTCAGAGGTCTGTTTCTTGTCCATGTCTTCTTCCGTTCTTTGCTACTTTTCTATGTTTACTGAGAACAGAGTTTTGGTTCGTAAACCTACGCACACACACACGCGCGCGCAAAAGCGCATACACACACATATTTGGCATAGAAACCCTACCGGTCACGTGGATGCCTTTATTTCTTTCTAGGTCGTTTTTTTTCTTTTTTTTTTTTAACTAGCTACCTAAAGACCTCGCTTTCTCGGATCACCTCGTGTCGATTCGTGTCGACTGAAATCGTCAATGCCTCGCTGCCATAGCAGAGAGAAGTTACATCTTGTACTATAGCAAAATATTACGTGTCATTTTGTGGTGGTTATTCATTCAGTAGTAATCGCGCGTTTGCTCATCTTAATTCCATCATCCAAATAAATGTGCGTAAAATTGTCCTATAATATTTGTGCGAAATGTTTAGGGCTTCTTCGATTCAGCAGCCTTCTCAAATTATTAACATCTATCAGCTAATTTAGACACTATGAATGCAAATTGTAATGTGCAACGTTGACTTAAGCGGAAATAATTACAAATGTACAGCTATATTACAAGTATTTCGGTAAATGGGCAAACGTGCATGAATCATGTATCGTATCAGACGTAATATCACAACACATTAATGCGTTTTATAAAAATTATTAACAACAGAGAGAGAAAGAAATATAACGTTACTACTATATTATGTTATATTTAATTTAGTGACTCGTGAAACTTTTCGCAAGATTAAAACGCTTGGAATCATATCAAATGTGTCGTCAAGAATATGTGGCAAATATAGAAAAATGTGATGGTGTTGTCGGAAATTATTTTGTGCGATAAAATTCGAAAGTGCGAGAAGCCATTGCCATTAATTTTATTTCAATTTCAATATTCGAAATTCAGTTCAATTTGCTCAGACCGATTGATCGGATGGAAACGGAGTCAGGTAGAAAGTCTCTCCCCTGCGAATAGCTGCTGGCAGGGGAGCGACTTAGAGGCGACTTAGAAGCGACTTCCGGCCGAACACGACTCGACACTTCGGATGCGCCGACCTCAACGCTGCCGCTACGTTTACAGATCGATTTTTCTCGCCCACTTCCAGTCGCCGTTCATATATTTTCGAAGGTACTATTTGAAGATTTGACGGTGTTTCGCTAGTTTATGTTAACAGCAGTTACGTTCCGATTTCGGGCGATTTCGGTGTCGAGGGTGTCGAGAACGGTTTCGTGTCTTCATGAGTCGCAAAGTTGGGAGTAAAACCGGCGAATCAGCATGCGTGGGTTCAGGCTCGTCGTCTCGTGGGTGATCTCGATGATGGCAAAAAATGACGGTGATGATTGTGTCGACTTGTGTCTGGTCATGTTCTGCTGAGTATAACTTGGAAGGCTCTCGCGCTCTGCTATCAACGATCCATTTAGTATGGCGTGAACCTGTTGTAGCCACCTCTGTATACTGTTGCCTGTAAGGATAAAAATTCATGAGATACAATTTCGGCGTGGTACACACAGCGCAAAATAACGCGTCGTAAAAAAATCCGTCGCGACGCATTCAGTGTTAAACGCGAGCGTTTGTTTCGAGAACTGAAAAATTTACGAAGACGAAGGCCAAATAGGTTTTAAATTACGGCCACGACATCACGACGTAACACGGGACTTTCTACTCATAAACTAACGAGATCGAGCTAAAAAAAAATATTTAATTATCGCCACGTTAAATTGAGTTTGTCGGAAATGATTAAACTACCCTACGGAGCGCGGCGCGCACTCATCTCGTTCGGTCATTCCCCGTCATTTACACAATACTTTACGGTTCGCGTTCGCCGAGCAAACTGAGACCGGCGGTCTCCGAATAGGTATAGTCGCGTTTGAGGATAAATGCGCGCGATGGGAGCACGAGCCATTAACTTTCGCCGCGACACAGTTCCCGTAAGTTGAAAATGCTCGGCATTAATAATTCATATGTGAGTGAAACGCGCCGAGGTGGTCTTTTCCTAGCGCCTGTTATTTATTGCGTAATAACGGGGTGCTTCATTCTCCTCCCATACGGTAGCGGGACACGCGCGGGAAGGAAGGGCGGTAGATCTATGCGCGCGATTTAACGGCACTACCGTTAAATGAAATCGTAAAAATACACTCCGTAATCGAAGTTCCTCTCCTTCTTACCCCGTAACCCGCCACAGGTCCGATGCCATGTCCGAGGTAGGGATCGGCGTATTCACGCCCGTAGCTGGAAGAACAATAAAGAGTCGATTGTTAATACCGTGAGCTCTTCTCGTTCAACTCGAACGATTTTCATACATTGCATATCCTTCCGATCTTCCCCGCGCTGTATTTCACGAGGAAGATCGGAAGAGGAAATTGAATAAAAACATGGGAAACGCGCCGGAAGCGCGATGTATGGAACGCGTTAGATATGAAATCGATTCTAAAATACTCATATTTTTTTTTGTACTTGATATTTCCTCTGTTGGATACCGACGCGAAGTACATTTAAGCGCGTTTTAAGATTTCTCGGAGGATGTGTCTGGACTATCGGCGGGACTATCGGGACGGGTCTGGATTTCGGGAACGTATCTGCGACTCCTAAGAGGTCGTCCGCGACGTCGGGATTTGCTGCAAGGAACGGACTTTTCGTGTTATAGTTCTGATAATAATTGATATAATTCTCCTTCTTCGGAGAATTGACATTTTATATATATATATGAGGCTGAAAGGGGAATGAGGAAAGCGTGGAGGTTGCTGGCAAATATAAAGGAGGATGGCGAACATCATTAAGGATAGTGGGATGAAGGTAATTCATTGCGATGTTCAATACGTGATATATACCTCGACCTCACTCTCGTAATGGGGTCGAGCCGATGACTTCAAAGCGTCCACCAATCTATACACGTGTATATCTGCGTGTCGGTATGAGATCTGCATACTGACCACAGCTATGATGGGAGAATCATGGCTCTTCATATCGATAACGAAGACAATATGCGTCATAATTCCGAGTGTGCCAAGCGAGGATTGTTATACGAGAATGAGCTCGGAGTGCAGTACTAGTTAAAAGTGTGAATATTCCGCGTGATCCCTAATAATGATGATAAATTCTAATTTATTAAGTTGTCATGTATTTTTTAAGAATGCAAAAGATCAGTTATCATATATTTCTCAAAATGTATTTTATACGATTCTTGCTTTAATATATCAATTTAAATGTACGTATAATTAAGAAATATTATAATAATACGACGAACATTAAACAGTGTCTCAAATATAATATAGTGATATAGACGCTAAATAAGAGATATAAATCATTCGTACAAAATAAATGAAGCGCCATTTCAAAGGAAAAACCTGGAGATCTTACGAGAAAAGCGTGCTCGCGAAGAAAAGTCGCAAAGCTTCCTCTCTTCAACAATAAGAGAAATAAAAGGAACGAGTTCGAAAAGTTTTCTTCTCTTCGCGGAGATGTATGCTTCTTTCGGCATCGCACGAGCTTATTTCTAAATTTGCCAAGCCATGTTTAATCAATTCAGAATCATTTTAATTTAATTTTGCACGTACTTCGTGCCAACTGATTTTTCTATTAAATAAGATCAGTGGCGGATGAATAATTCAATATTAAAAGTTACACATTCTCGTTAAAAAACTGACTCGAGTTTTGTTAAATAAAATCCGTGGACGGAAACTGGCTCGCTAAATCTGGGATGCCCTATATATCGAATGGCAGAGAAGGAGAGGGAAAGAGGAAGAGAGAGAGAGAGAGAGAAGATCCTGGAGGATTCGTGGTGAGTGAGAGTACATACACGGGGGTTTCACGGGTGAAAATGTGGTACACTTACCCCGCGACTGCGGCATATCCTGCGACCGGTTGTGCCGCAGCTGCAGCTGCGCCGTATGCGCGCGCAGCCACCGCCGTGTAGGTTGCTGCAGCTGCGTAGGTAGCTTGCTGTGCCGTTGATAGTGGTGTCTTCAACAACGGTGATGCTGCGGCTGCCGCTGCAGCGGCCTGAAACAACAATCATGACCCGCCATGCAAGGCTCAAGCAAGCTCGAAGACAGACAGAGAGGATGATCTCAGCGAGAAACGATACTAATATACGATCGTTCTTATCGAGGCTCGTGTCGTTGCACACAGAAAACGTAGTTCTAGATCCGTGGCTCTAACTTCGCGGAAAATATGACAATTGCGGCTGGAAAAGTGGCACAGAACAGCGGGAGAATGTTAATACTCAATTATACAGCCATTATCAATAAAACTGCACAGTTACTTCTACAAGTATTCAATAAAATCAAACAGAAACTTCAAATGAATGTGCACTTTTCTCCAATCGTAGCCTCAATTGATCGATGTGACAGTCTACTTGATGCGAAAGAAATATACAGAGTTTTAATTAAAAACGATTTAAATGTCAGATATTAATTAATAATATAATAATTAATAAAACACAACTGTGTATGACACATCAGCATGTGTAATTTTGCTATACAATAAAAAAAATACTTTAAAACCTTTAAAAAAACAGGACTACTTCATTTTAACGTTAGCGGGATCACTTTCTAAAATATTTTTTGCAACTATGCACCATTATATATATATATATACACATGTTTTGTAGTTTTTTTTTCAGATCTTGTTACATCTTTAATAAAATTAATATCTCAAAATTTGTCTCGATAAGTCAATTTTCAAAATAAATGGAACGTGTTATTGTCTGTTTGCTAACGTTTTCTATGTACAATTACTACGTGAAACGCATCAGTGTTGTTCGTTGCGACATCGATAGAACAGCGAGATGCAACAGCCGAGTGACATTTTCAGGCTTGAATACATAGAAAAAAAAAATACTGTCGAAAACCTTTGCATCGCATTTGTCTCGCTGTTTTAAAAATGTCAGTGCGATGGGTATTCAAACATTTCGAGCATATAACTAACTGTGACACTCGAAGCTGTATTTTATACAAGCTCCGAGGGGGATATTTTATTTACAAGGAACACATGATCTGGTCGAAACTGATGATATTTAATTTATTTATGAAACCAAGCGACTATATTATCGAATGAAATTTCGCGATAATGCAAACATTCCACTTTCTAATTATGAGTCCTAAGATAAACAGAGAAACGTATTAAAAATAAAGATTCTATATCGTTTACTAATCTCGAAACTATTTTTCGTACACATTAAAATGACGAATGAGAGAAAAGTGTATTTTGGAAACTTTTTCGACACGGATACTCTTTTTGTTCCATATTAAATAAACGTCAATGAAACGAATGAACGGAGAGATGTAAAAATGTCATGCAACATGAAGATTCATGAAAGTAGCCACGGTGCAAGATAAAAGGAAAACTACAATATATACGAAATAGAAAAGAATTAGGATGACGAATCGTCGGTCTTCTTCTTTTTTCCAAACTCGACGCAGGCCTGGCCGATGGAAAAGAATTTCCAAGTGTCTCGAAAAATGATCTTGAAAACACTTTTGCCTAAGTAATACAAAGTGGAACGGAGTTGCTTCAACAATACCATAGAAACCATAGAAATAAGCAAGAAAGAAAATTCTCAACATGATACAATAAATAATTGCTTGGATCTCTCTAGAGTGTTGACCGTGTGTTGAAATTATTGTGCTCCAGGCAGTAAGTAAACTCACTTAAGTGAATCTCAAAAGGGCCGTCCATGGTTAGGTACGACGCAGTTGGAAATAACTACGGATGTTTAAATAGCGAATCCCATAAGTGTTTACACGCAGTCTCGAAATCTCGCTCGATGTACCAGGGAGATTTATGCCCGTTGAAGATAGGGCTGTTGAGCGCGCCACTCATTGGCGCCGGAATGATGGCGAGAGACCTATGCGCATGCATCTAGGATGCGCAATCCGATATACGTCAATGTATACGTATTCCATTACGCGACAACGTAACACGCGCGCGCTCAGATGCTTGCGATTTCCATGACATTTCCATTTCGCGCGTTTGACCTAAACTCGAATGCAGTTTGCTCAAACGTCGTGTCAAGAGTGCTCCCTGAAAGCCCGGGGATTAAGTTCCCCGTTTTAAACCCGATTGTTAAACCACATTGTTAATTTATTGTAAAATTATACGTAATCTTGCGTAATTATGGAAGATGCGTTATAAATAGTAAAATATCGTAATTATAGCATATTATAGGAATTAGTAATAAATAGTTAACAGAACAATCACAATTTTACATCTTACATAAATGATGACTTTTGTTTTTCCATAGAATTTACTTAAAACTTATGTAGCCGAATATTTCACGATAAAAATTAAGATTGAATAGTAAAATTAATCAAAAATTGCCGCGTGGATAAATTTGCCAACAAATCTGTATTCCACGTAAATTGCTAATATGTTATGTACAATTTAATATTAGCTATTCGATGAAACTTCACTTAAATATTAAATAAATGAATTATCATTTCATTACCTCAATATTAACACAAAGACCGACAATACAAAAGGAATATTATAGCACTGCCACTCATAATTTCGAAACGTCAAGCATTATTTTACCGTCCGCACTGATCAGTATAGTTATTTCATAATTAATAAAAGGAAAGCAATGTGTATTGCAGAAATTCTCTGAATACTAAATCTGCAGGTTGTTCGCAATTATGAAGAAATGTCATAGTCTGAGCGTTGTCCATCGTGCGCCGCTAATCAGATAGAATTCGTTATTGTTTAATGGAAGAAATCGTATGAAAAATAATCCAACAATACTGAAACGTCTACCTACAATTCGTTTATAAGTTCTTTACAAAATTTGAAATCGAGTTTTACCGAGTAAAAATATTAAAGCATTAATTAGCATTAATTAGCATTCAATTAATCTATAAAATTAAAAATTTTCAAGTTTTAAAATATTAACTTGAGGTTTGATAGCTAAAACTAATAGCTAAATACTTTAGCAGATATTTGAAAATTGAAAAGTTTGAAAAGTGATATGACTTTTACTGAGAAGACATTTTTCTTGGATCAAAGAATCTAGACGAAAGAGTAGAATATTTTGCGTGCAGTGCGCAACGAGTTAATAAAGCAGACGGAAAATAAAATTTTCGAACAGTATTTTCGCCCGTAATTCCGCAAGAACGACAGTGTTATCGAGCGTTCAATAAATTTTGACATCGCAGCGAATAACGGGCTGGAAGCAGCGATTTGCAGCGCGAATTGGCTTGGCCGGCTCGCGTATCGCGACGAAAACACGATTTGGTCGGCGCCAGAAACTTTCGGCGGTCAGGAACGAGTTGTTATTCGACATTTTGTCACGAAAAAAGACAGCGAGGGGGGGTAGATGGGGCAACGCGGCGAGCGAGCTGTTTTGCTACCGGGAAGAAAACAGGACGACGAGTATTGAAAAGCGCAGCGAGAGGCGCCAAATTACTCCGCGGATTTTCTCGGACGAAATTCCGTTCTCAAGCTGTTCAAAATACGTGGTGGCTTCGTCAAAGGAGCGGCGCGACGGACGTGTGGTCCTCCTACGATGATTCGATCCTACCGCGGCGAGAATTATGTAAGTCCTTCCAAGCGTGTACGATCACAATGATTCGATGAAATATCGTCGGAAACAAGGGGACAATAATTTCTCGCGAATTCAATTTCCGGAGGCAACCAACCGGAAGTGTCGAGATCGCGGCAAAAAACGGTCTTGTCACGTGCGAAATCACCGTGGTGATTATAGCTTTTTATCTCGCAGTTATATACGTCGATTCAGCGCCTCGTTGTGGTTGGACTCGCGAGGAGTACTTTTTCTTCGCGTCGCGTCACGTCCATTCTCGCGCTTCGTACTTTCCGCCCTAGTCCGAGGTGGCCTGTTAAACGGCGTAACCGCAGACTCGAAACCTCTATTTACATTGTGGTACAGGTGAAACGCTTAACAATTAAATCCTAACGGTGACGGAGGTCGTGGAAAGTAAGCTTTGCTTAGCGCTTGGATGCACGAAAGGTAACGTCTGGTAATGCAAAGAGAATATAATTGTGTAACCCGCTTTATCAATTTTAGAATTTTCCAACAGAAAAACAGTAAATATGTTATTCACACACACACATTGTTTTGTTTTAACATTATTAAAAATGTTATTCAGTGATGATTGCTATCTTTTATTATCAATAAAATTTGTAGCGACGTTGACTCTAACATCTTTACTTTCTCGCGCGTATTAGCGAACATTTCACGTTGTAATAATAAAAACTGCAATTCTGAACGTCTAATCGATTTTAATAATTGAAGACTACAGTAGTTACGAAAGAAGAAGAGAATGGTATGTTTTCTTTCGAGCTACTTGGATTCTTCATCTCTTCGCTCTTCTTCTTTCTTTATATACCTTTTATTAGCGTTAAGATATATATTAATAAGAAAAAGCTAAAAGTCTAATTTTTATTTGCGACTACAAAAATATCCGGTGAATAACAAGAAGGTAAGAATACCTTTTGCCAATTACAGTATACAAATACACGGTCTATTTATACACATATGTTACTCGCTGATTGAAACGTCTCTGCAAGTCCAACGAGCCCTCAATTAAGGGCTAACTAACGAAAAGACTTTCGAAATATTTCGCGGGTATGGCGTCCAATTCCCTTGAAAAAGGAACAAAATAAAAAAAAAAACGTGGCTAAACTAATTATCGGACCAAAGTTAAATAAGCTGGACACTTAGCGAACTTTCCACGATTTCCAAAGCTGATCTTGATTCTTGATGTTGTTTAATCGCTCTATACATTGAATTGCTACTCATGAAAATATTAACTGTATTTGTTCGTATTTTTATAAACGTAGAACAATCTACATTATACTTGACGTAATAAAATGGAGAAGTAAAATTATCATTGTAAGAGAAAATTAAATTTCTACGAAATTAAAAGTTATAGAATAGAATTATTACCACAAGTCTTTCTTTTTTTAAATCTAGCGGACTATAATCATAATTCTATGAAGTTTACTATATATTTAAGATACGCGCGACAAGCTGTCATATTTCTATATACACCCCATTTCATATAAATTATTCATATGTTTTTCCTAAAGATCTTTTACACTTAGAATTTAAATTTTACGATGGCTGTCTTAAAAGAAGAGAAAATGCAGAAAATTTATATAAATACCTAGAATATATGGACCGATTTTGCGTTAATGCCGTTGACATTTAACATACGAATATCCTCGCACAGATCTGGCCAGGATGAACCCGTCAGTCGTTAAATGACAAGCGTTCCTCTATGACGTTGATTTACGGCGGTCTCTCGACAAAGTCGAAGAAGAGCTTGGCAATTGGGCCGACTCTGTTACGCGGGCGGGTCGTAAATTCTCGTACGAACGGTGGCTTTTGCCACCGACGAAAACACGCGGCTGACGGAGCCTTGCTGGCCGTCGAATTCACAGATTGAGAGTCCGTCCAAATTAGCCGCGAAAAATTCTCAACGCATACGCCTGAACAATTTATGACCGAGCTCGTTTGAAGACACCGTTTACGCTTTCCGATCACGAATTTTCACTGAACGCGAAAGTCTCATTTTCCCGTTGGCGCCAATTAACGCCTCGTTAATCGCTCTTGATTATTGTTTACGTGCACACACGGTACTGAGCTTATTTTTACACTCGCACAACCTCAGCGAGGAACGATTTATTCAACATTGATTTTTGTTTGACAAACAGTTTGTAGCGACAAAAGAGTAATAATTGCAATTCTGTAAATTATTCTGTAAACAGTATGTTGAATTTTATCGTTCGCAAATAAAGATAAAAAATTTATTTAGTTATTTCTCTACAAATATAGGGCCCAATAATAGTTTTATATTATTTTAACATCGTTGCTTTACTCCTCTAAGGTTGAAATTTCTCTTGGAATTTGCGCGAGAATTCTTGGCGCGAAAGACGCTTCAATCTTTCGATATATTTATAATAAATTTCTTTACAGGAGACATGAAAATTCTTGTAGCAATATATTTTGACGCTACGACGTTCATAACAAGGCATTTGCGCAATAATGCCATAATATCGGAAGACTTTTGAGATGTCTGCCTGCAGTGATGCTCTCGTAAAGTAGTTATTTGTGTGTATAATGCATCCAACAAAATGGTCATTGCTCAGTGATTCATAACTACAAAACGATCTTCCCTTTGATATCTAGCAGCCTGTGTACATTTACGATTGTGATATACGTGTCATTTGCTTAGGTTTTATAGACATTTTTATAGACATATTTTCGGTGTAAGACAATCTCCCTCAGAATGATAGATTAACCGAACTCGATTACGTCATGTCGATCTTCAGAATAAGTTCTAAATACGTAGTTAAAGCTCATTCCGTTGATACGGCAATGTAATAAAATACTGATCGTGAATATTTTCCCCCATAATTGAAGTATTCTTTCAAAAATACGAATCTTCGATCGTGCTTAAAGTCCCTAATTTAAGGCTAAATATTCAAGATCCCTGACTTTCGTAGTTAATTAATTGTCAAGAAATACTTTCACTGTGATGTGTTTAACTTCGCTACAACACCATGTAATTAAAGTACAAATCATGGCTACCGTCTACCTTAGCGTAGCTCTAATCACACGAAACCTGATGCCTACGTCATTTGTCTACCGCATAATACCGAGCTCCCTCAAAATTGAGGAACTCCAAACGACACACTTAATTGCGTGCATTTATCACAAAATGTT
Source organism: Temnothorax curvispinosus (assembly GCF_003070985.1). NCBI lineage: Eukaryota > Metazoa > Arthropoda > Insecta > Hymenoptera > Formicidae > Temnothorax > Temnothorax curvispinosus. Next base: position 15,911 of record NW_020213164.1, read on the forward strand.
TGCTCCACTTGTATATAGGCTTCCTACGACGTATTTCTAGATCTGTGCTGACGCATGCTCTACTGACTGAAAAAGGCGACATTACATGCTGTCTTCACGCTAATATATCAATCGAGGATCACAGAAAAGAAAGAAAAAAAAAACGCAACATGGTCGGAGGAGAAAAACCTCGTCAGCTGAAACACTCTTCTACAGCTCCCCTAAACCTTCCACCGGAGGAAAAGTTACAGCGAGATTTTCATGGAAGGGACTTTTCTTTTTTTCTTTTTTTTTATATAGCAAAGAGCGGATTGAGAACACGTTTAACTAAGTAGTCGCCGACAATCGGTGAGTACTTCAATCTTGCGAACAAACGAAAACGTAAAAAGAACATAGAAAGAACTGACTGAATAAAACAGACTGAAGAAGTAAAAGAGAGAAAGAGGGATGTGTATAGATAAAACAGACGGAGAAGAGACGAGAGAAGAACAGGCGGACCCTTAATTCCTACCTCCAGGGCGGGCGCTTTAGCCTGAAACACAAACGGCAAACCTGAAAAGAAATTCCGGAAGGATACCGGACGGCGAAAAACTCGAGCTCGAGTTTTTACACGAGGGAATTAAGTCCTCGCTTTTAAGCCCGCACCCTCCCGTTTCCGACGCAAAAGTCTGTGTACAATCGACGCATGTTAACGTTATCCTTATCCAACGATATTTTTTCTCTCGCGATTACGTATATCGTCGATTAATAATCATCCCTTTAAATAGCTAAAGATGATGGGAGAAGAATGTAAAAGGGGAGAAACGGGGACAAAGACGACGCGAAGGTGCACGATGAAGATGCATTTAGGCAAACAAGATGCAACAAGATGCCGCATTGAGAGATGGCAGAGTATTCTCATATAAATGAAAAATGAGTTTCATCTCAAGATAGTACGTCTTAAGAAAATCGCAAATCCGATAGTTAATATACATGATAATATAGTACACTCGAAATGTTTAATATTAAAAAATACAGCTTTTAAAATCTGTTGTTCTCCTTTTTCTTTCTTGTTGAAAATTTCACTTAGGAAGATATTTCTATTAATATATGTTAAAAAACAACTATGTTAATTAATAAAAACATCTAGCAGACATTACTTCTTATATTGCTATAGCGTTTTTGCAAAATTGAAATCTTAAACTTAACTTTATCGATTCATTCAGAATTTTTTAAATTTTTACTAAATTAAATTTCTTATTAAGAAGAATTTCTAATTAGTAATGCGACTAGAATCAAAAGAATAGAAACGCTATTCGTTATCAACAGTAGTCTGTTATAGTTGCAGCTGTTGAAACCCAACATTTTTCGACGAAAAGTTAATTTCAAAGAGAACGTCAACAAAACGGTCGAATGCAAAATCCATTCACGCGGGAATGGTGTCGGAGAGACAGCATCATCGGGACAGAAATAATCATCTCGACAGTTAGCAGTGCTCGTTTTTTTTTTCGATTAATCCTGCCGTCGGATGCATCGGGATTTTTACATGAATGAAGTGAAAAGGAAAGAAAAAAAAAAGAAAGAGAACGAAAGAGACAGGCGAAAAATGAGATACAATGAGAATGGCGAATAGTCGGGACAATGTAGAACGCGAGATAGGGATGGCGTAATTGTTATCGGTTTCTCTCTCGGCGTTCTCTCGTATGTGCAAGCCTGGCAAAATGTGTGTCAACTAACGTCAGCTGTTGCTTGAGGCCATTCCAGCTAAACGGGTCCACCCAAGAGATTATGGACTTTAGTCAAAATCTCTGCGCTCATGTGTCTCGTCTTACAGATACTGCGCATTCCGCTTCCGGTGCACGTGCGAATAAGCGTTTCCCGTTTGCTCTTTCGAGCGGGGTACGTTTACCGTCGAGAATATGGCTTGCAAAATGGCGGTTAACATCGCAACGACTACGACATTACGAGACATTACAGTGCTTTGAATATTATACACGATTATTGGTACAATTATATGAAAAATGTTCTACCAATGAGTTTAATTTTGATGATGTTTATTTTCAGTCAGTCTATTTCAAGGAAATACAAAGAGATATATTTTTAATATGTAATAAAAAAATCTCGATGTTTGAAGGTAACTTTTAGTATATTTAATCATGTAGAATTAAACAAATTCGCTAACAAATTCTTTTATTTTACATATTATTGAAACAACGTCGGCAAAAAAAATTAGTGAAAGAAATCTATCAGTAAAGTTTTATTGAATCATAATCGGAACATTGCAAGCTTGTGTCGAACGCTTTGTATCGATTCCATCGGCGGAGATGGTCCGTCGATTGCCCGGTTAATTATGTCCGCTCGATGTCCGCGTAGCGCAATATAATGAAAACGCGTCAACGTTCGCGAGGGTTTGTTTTCCGATTAATAGCCGATTATCAGTCGGCAATCGCGACGTGATTGCTTATCGCGCCGTTTCTATTTAACCGCGCGCGCGTTTCACTGTATTCTTCGATTTAATTAAAAACTCATTCGAGTATATCTCGTGTCTCGGTAGCCGCAGATATCTCTCTTTCTTTCCCTCTCTCTGCGGTCGCGTGCACCAGAAGCGGAGAATATTCGTTCGCGGGAATCAACAGAAATGAAAAAATATCTCACCTGCAACCTGTAGTTGGGATCCTGCGTCGCTGCGTGAGCCGCAAGGAAGGGGTCGTAGTAAACACTGTAAAAAATAAAAATTATCAATGAGTACGGACGACTTTATCCGCTTGTTCGCCACTGCGCCCGTAGGGATTACCGAATTTCGCATTTTACGATTTTCTCTGTGAAGTGTAATTAACGTTGCAACCGCGCGTCCAATTTTTCTACTTAAAAGGATATATTCAATACCTTTTATTTATAAATATCTCCATTGACAAAAAAAAACAATGTATTTTGCAAATTCGATGGTCTCGATATTTTGCGTGTATAAAGTATTCATAAAGACTTTAATATTGAATACAATAGGGACATTCGGTTAAAAGCTGTCACTACAAAGAATCTTTAATCTTTTGATTCAATAATGCACAGTGCTCGTTTAATAGACGTCGCGTATTAAACATTGCGTTCGGTCGGGAATAAAATTGGAAATTTATTTCTGGGATACGATAATTCCCGCTTTGCAGAATAATGGAGAACGGCAGAGGCGATAAACTTTGTCTCCCGCGACTACGCGACAACGCGAAGTTTGTTTTATGCGCGAAGATCATAAATTATGCCGAGGAAAAGGTTGATTGCTTTATATTGCATCCGCACAGAGGCATTTGCAATGGAATTAGTTTTATGAGTAGTTCGCTCCCATTATTATATCCTCGTTGGAGGAGATCGTTGTTAAAAGTCTATTTAACTTGAATAAGTAATAATCTTGTTTTAAAATACCCGGAGAAGAAAAGCTCGTTGACTTTATGGGATGCGAATTCGCTCTTCGTTTTGACTGAAGACTGTCAGGAATGAAAAAAGTTGCGGAACGAAGTAGGGGAGATTAGAGACAAATGTAATAGATGCGAAAACATACAAATAAATATATCCGCGACTGAGAGTTGTTTTTGTCCATATCGACACGTTTTCATCAAAATCGAACCAAATTTTTATCCCTGGTCTCTCCTATTTATCACGCGATACATTATACGGGATATTTTGTAAAATACGAGAATAACTTCAGGAGTGAGTATTCAGAAGGGAGACTTCACGTACCGATAAAAAATCGCAAATAAATGTTCATTCTCTCCGACTTTGTTTAGTATCTTTCACAGTTCGATACTAATACTCTTCTTGATATACAGAAAATATAAATATATAATCGAAAATGGTGTATTACTTGGACTATGTATGAATAGTATCTGATAAATGGGGATTGGTTTACAATAAAATAAACACGTATATATATTTTGCCTTGTCAATATTGAATTCGGAAAACAAATATATTACTTCTATGTTATTTAAATTTTCGTAAGTATGATCAAGTTTATCGACACCATTTTGCTACGCTATCATTATCGTTGCGAATATAAAGTATCACGGAATCATATACGTCGGAAATAGAAATGTGTTTTTGTAAAAAGAACGGATTGATTTTCAAAATATCCCGAAGATATTTACAAACAGACGATACGATATTCGAGGTCGATGAGACAGTATATGTAAATAGCTATAAACCCTGCAGTTCCGAGTTTTATGCCAAAAATGACTGAAACTAAAAGAAACGACCGTAAACAAGTTAAATAGGATAAATGTGTTTATACTTGAACTTTCTTTCAACCGTTTCCATTATTTCTCTATACGCAAAAAACTCACTCTCGAAATTATTCGAATATTTTACGAAGTACACTTTACATTTATGTGAAAAAAAAAACCCGTTAACGTTCTGTGCAGCGATGTGCGCGAATTCAAGATAAAACACGATGTCATTTCTTTCTCTATAATCTGTTTCACGTTAATAATTTGGATTTATAAATGAAACGACACGGGCGTTAAATTAAAATGCATAACTATATAGATATTGGGTTTGACAAATCCGATTTCGTGGCCGGGGCCGTGCATCGATGTAACAGGCTTCGAAGATTGATTTTCGTCCATATTCAAATTTTTCATTCCTGCCAACGCCATGTCCAATTCCGTAACGTTAAAATGAACGAACGATTGACGGTTCGAACGCGAATGCTTGCGCCTAAAAATCCGGAATGATAAAAAGTTAAAAAAAAGTTAAAAAAAAAAAAGAATAAAAAAGATAAAGTGTCTATATCCTACGATTTTTGATTTTCAATAGAAAAAAACGTGCGCGATCACCGCGACATGATAATCCGCGCTGATCCGACAGTCGCGTTTTAATCTTTTAATCGGTCAAAGCGCAGTTCCATGGAATCGAATCTCTTTTTTCCTGCCTGACCCTTTGATCGTCCTCGCGGGGAAGCAATCAAGCGTCCCTCGTTTTCCCGCTCGTTCTAAGTCTCCGTTTAGAGAGAAACGAACGAACCGCGGGCGTTTCTCTCGCAAATTATAATTCGCACTGTGCGCAGATTTATACGGGAGCGTTTGTGCGGGAGGTATAGGTTTGGGATGGTAGACGTGCAGTGCAGACGCAGTGAGATTGACAGGCAAAGCCTTAACGAGCGGCGCGTGCAAACTCATTGCAGCGAGTAATTTTCCCGATCGTATTCGATATCACTCGATAATCTTCAACGCGCGATAAAGTGATGTAGTGTATACTCGACGATACTCCCGTACCCCAGTTCGCGATACAGTTTAAATGACCGTTGGCGAGTCATTAAAGTTGTTTACATCAACGATCATTAATATCTATGAGAAATTAAAATTTTAATACGCAGCTAACTTGAGAAAGGATAAAAAGAGAATTCGATCGCTGATAAATCATTTATCAAAAACATAATTTGTACTTGAAAAGAAAGATCCTTCGATCAGATTAGATCTAGACAAGTTTATATATTATATATTGAATCAAAGATAAATAATGTAATCAGACCGAAAACATCACGATTTAACGTTTAAACTCATCACGAATTAAACTTTATTGCATGGAAGAACTGGCATATAAATCACGCTAACTACGTAAGTACTGATCGTTAAGAAGAAAAAGGCTATCGCGAAAAAGTCTTCCGAAACTTCAGCGACGCACGCACCTCTTCCACACCCCGGCTACGTAAATTAATTATCGTCGTTACACCACACGTCCGTTTTTATCGCTCGACGGAACCCTCGCAGAAGTTTCGCAACTTCGCGAAAGTATTTTCGAGGTGCGCTCTTAATTACTCGCTGCAAGAGAAATTTCACCAAGAAAAAGAATACGTACAAAGGATACGAAACAAGCGTCAAAACACAGATATATATACATATAAACAGATGTATATACATATAAAAGACATTCTTTTAAGATGGCTGCATGGTCTTGATCGCGTAGAGGTATTCCCGTAGAGATACGTAGCATTTGTCGATATTTTATTTAAAAAAAAGCATAGAGTAGAACACAAATTCGATAGAATAGCAGTTTCTAACCCCGTTTCACGTTTCCGAAACGTGCAATATCACATCGATTGCATCTCGTGGTATCTCTCGTCAATTTACGATCGTCTTAAATTACTGTGAAATGCCACGTGCATGATCCAATTTAATTTAAGACGCCGTTAGAGAACGCTTGACAGAGTACTCTCTCCCAAGTGCGGGGAATACCTCCGTCCGGTTGGACGCTGGTTAGACGCAACCTGATCTGGACCGATACTTACGCCTGTGCGAAGGGATGCAGGGCCGTGGCAGCAGCTGCTAGTGGCCCTGGATTCCTGGCCAATGCCAGAGCGGCCGCGCTGGTTGGAAAAGTCGCCCTCGCCGCTCCTACTCGGCCGCGTTGTATGGCGACTCCTCTAAGTGCCGCAGCTGCAACAACACACACGCGACACGCGCGCGCACATGCACAATTACACAAGGTCGCCTACCTTGGGGACTTACGTTGCTATCGACCACTCCGACCAGGACTCCAGGTTGCTCCTCGAGGAACCGCGGCGCACATCGACAGCCGGCGAGACGAGGTTCGCGGCTTGATTTGATACCCGGTTACGAGACTTAGGGATCGATATTCCGCCTGGGAATTAGCTCGTTTCGCTGTCGCGAGGGAATTTACCGAGTAAAAAATTTATAGAGTACCTAGAAATTTTTTATTCCCTGATCAGTCAGCACGTTCGGCAAACTCGTACAAGCGCAATATTGATTTAAGGTCGTTTGACTGAGTTTCTCCCTTTCCATCTGGGATATCGCACTCTCATCTTGTCAAATTTCGATAAGTTTTTAAATAAATTTTTCTAATCAATTCTTCTTTACAGAAAATTAATAAAAACTTGGTATTTGTTATCACTTAAATGTTTTAAATAACTAATTAACATAATTAATTAAATAACAAATTTAGTTATCTGGAAAATGAAACTTTCGTATTGATTTATGTACTTTTACAATTTAAAGTTGAAAAGTTTGCCCATATCGATGAAAATTTTATGATGAGGTGCATAATAAAAAAAGGAAAGGATTATTAACTGTAATTCGAGTAAAAGATCCTTCTTATTAATGTGTGTACAATAGGGGTGATGCGAAAAACAAGCACGATTCATTGTCAAACGCATCTGACCCTGCCACAGAGGAAACTTACGAGAGAAAACCGCCTTCTAAGAGAAGCTGCGGCAAGAGCAGGAAATTTTGTTCTTCCTATCAAAGATTGGCTTTGGAGAATTGCGCCCGAGAAGTAAATACGAACATCGGAGAAAACACCGGAGAACCTTGCGGCGTAAGAACAGAGAGTGTGGCGGAGCGAAGGGAACTTCGAAGAACCAAAAATAGAAAAGTTTGCTTCCTCCGCTTCGCTTGCATTTGACACTCGGGAATGGCTCGAAAGGAAAGAAATGGCTACAGAACTTCGCGAAATTTACTCCGGAGAAACTGCTGCTGCTCCTTTACTGCTAGATCAATTTTTCGGCGCATTTTATCATCGATCTGCTCGCGATGGGTCGCTACACAATTTCTTTTGGCGGATAACGTATAGGAGAACGATTTTCGCGAGGGTGGCAATCGGAATTCGCATGTTTCGAAGCAAAGCTCATACGAGCGATTTGAGATCCTCAAAGCTTCGACGAAAGCGACGCTATAGAAGCTGCCTCTATCACACTTCGATAAAAATTGAGATTTTGTGAATCTACTAAAATGAAATAAGAGGAAGAGCATAAAAAAGCTCGAAGAATGGGACGCCAAATGTAGGATATTCCGCGAAACTGATCGACTTGTTTCTCAGTTGGTATCGTCTACAAAGATTTTCGAAGAGAATATTTTTCCGATAGAATTGAATAGACGACGACGTGGATGTCGCGACTCGATCCATCCACATTGTGGAGCAGCTGCCGGTTGCATGATCGACGCCGATCTTCGTAAGGGGAAGGAAGACCGCGCGCGGATGCGCGGGAAGCTGACGATGCACAACAGTGACTGCTGGGCTTTCTCGCCAAGCGGTGATATATTTCAAATTCGTGGCAGTGAGATTCACTCGGTGAATTTCGACGAGATTATATAACCAATTCTTGTATTTTTCTAGAGGAGGCAGAAAGTAATCGAGATTTTAAATTGCAAAATTTACGATAAAGAATTAGACGCGGAAGATGACAGGAAAAACGTACGAGATATAATTTATATGTTCCTTGATTCGAGATAATTTACAAGATGAAAATATGATACTTTCGTTACTTTTGCACTGAAAAATAATTCTCTAAATTAGAAAAGAGATATGAAAAGAATTAGAACAAAGACTGTAATGTTGCTAGGCTGAACTATGAGTATCATTAGATAAAGATATCAATCTGCCAGAAAGTAAATGATTTATCGGTCTATTATGTGACGGATTATATTTCTGAGATATTTCTTAATTTATGTTTTGTGCGTTGATAGATGATGTGATCGGAAGAATCATATAGGTATAGCCCTGATGGATGGATAGTGACTTTAATGAATAGCCGTTGTATTGACGGAAACGACAAATGACGTTGAGTTATCGACATATCTGACAAGAAAAAAAAATGTTGGGAAAACAAACTCGGCAATGGGAAGAATACTTTCCATCTCCGGCTGGTCCAAGATGGAGCAATAAAAACTGACGATTTCTGCCTACCTTTTCATTGGCACCAAGTCATCTCGTTCGGATCGGCTGCTGATGGAGCGATTTAACAAGTGCTTTCTCATTTATATACACGGTTTGCATCGAAAAATTCACCTTGAAGAGAATAAAGTTTGTTAAAAAAATGAATTTCATTTCGATTCTTTTTGATAAATAAAATGCAGCAAAAATTTTTGTATTACAATCTATTTATATCTATTCATTGTATACTGATCTTATATGTGTATTTAGAATATAGATATATGTATAATGAAATCCATATCACATAACTGAGCTAAAATTCGTCACTTACAATTAGAAAGTTGAATTGTGAATCACGAATAAAATGTGTTACGTAAAATTATTTCGTATATATATTTTTAATGAATAGGATGATCGTGAAAATGTACATCTCTTCAAAGTGCTGACAATCCAAATTATACCGAAGGTATAATAAACATATGCATTGTTGTTAGACTAGTGGGTTCATTTATACGAGCAGCACATCAACAGCATCCTCAACAGACAACTACCTACTGTGCAGGTAACGCGCGTGATGTTAGCGCAAATTCAAACGCAAGTTAACGATCAACGACGGGGGTTGGTTAATGGGTCGGCTCGATCGCCGGTTATCTAAAGGCAGGTCAAGAACAAGAGCGTGATGCATAAATAGCAGGCACATTCCAAAAAGAGGAGAGTGGTTTGTGTGTGGGGTGGCCGATGTTACAATCACGAACTCCACTTTCCTAGGCTCGCGTGATCTGTGGCACGGAAATGCAGTAATCAACGTTGCCGGCGTATAAATACGTCCATTTTATGGATTCTATTCATATCTTCTTCTATTACTAAAATACGGTTTTTAGATCGCGTCTACAAAATTGACAAATTCTTTAACTAATTGAGAGAAATATTTATTTTTGAGTTTTTCATGAATTTCTCTAATAGTATATCGTGTCCATTCTTCTACGTCAAATTTCTGAAAATATCGAGGTAGAACATCACTGTCATTTTATTCTGACCAATGTGAGACAACAATTTGTCGCACTTCGCTTTCAAAATCCATATTTCACTTTAAATCAAAATAAGCGAGCGACATATTTTTAAAAAAAGAATGTTCGTACATGACACTCTGACATTTCAGGAATGCAATACACGCGACGATTGCAATACACGACCATTCGATTCATCCTGAACACGAGTTTAAAAGCCACCCATGCCGAACGATCGCTGTCTTCGGCCAAATTTTACGAGTGCGCGTGACATGCCAATTAGCGGCTATTAATTAGTCGACTGCGCACGCGGTGGCAGATCGTCCGACACGCCGCGCCGGCACGGAGAAATTCCGAATTTATGGAAAATACAATTCGGCGATAACGCAGCCCGGCGAAAAGCGGAAAGATTACATTCTCGAATGATGAAAAAGTTAAATATATACGCCATCGTCATCGATTCAATTGGTCAGCCTACCTCTTATTTGAAATCATACGTTGCGTCCATGCAATCAAATATAATTCTCGCGATAACGAAAGTTTCCCGTTAAACCGTGGCGTTAAAACCGTCCATTGTAAATTCTCCGTGCACTACTGTTGCAAACAAATGGACTTTACATCGCGCAAGTTTAATCGGAAACCAATGAGCTTACGGATTAAATATTAACCCTTCAGCTAACCGTAACCTAGAATGTTTCCATCTCGTACGTATTTCGATCCATATTGTACATCTGCGCGCATGATAGTAAATAGGTAAATAAAAATTATTACACAAAATAAAAGAAATAAATTTTTCGCGACTTGACAGGCTTACACAATTCTTTTAGATACATTATTTCTTAACTTTTTTAAAAAACCGACTCAATGTTTTCTCGAGAACTAATGATTTGCTATCAATTTTATCACTTATTAAATTCTCATTTCAAAATTTAGTTATAAAAGACATTAGTAGAAGTCCATGCGATTATTTCCGGCCACAGATCGCGATCGCCGCCTGAAACGAGAGCTCCCTAAACAACCGATCGAGTTTGACTAATTAGGTGGAAAACATCGATGTATATATATGCGTGCCCTAAGGAAAGAAACGATTGTATATACAATATACACATGTATAATAGAGGAAGGAAGGAACAATATTGTATTTTCGTCCAACTAGCATCAATGCAACAACCATGGCGGAGCATTCGGGTGGTGGTTTTGCGGTTCGTGCACAAGTGAATATTCAAAGGGTTTCTTTGCACTCTGTGTGCTACACTGTCGATACGAGTACACCGAGAAGAGGAAAGGTGACAACATTAATTATCAAGTAGTAAAAAGAAGAGATACAGTGAACACACGAGAGGGTGCGGAAAGAGGGGAGAAGGGTGGACGAGGGATACGGGGGATGGTCGTTCGTCGGACACACGCCCGCGGTCGTTCGATACTAAATTTATGATATCGGTTTTTCGCGGCGATCTGCCAGAGAGATCGCGAAATTCCGCAACACGCGGCAAACCGTGGCAGAATATATCACAGCGGTATTACGCACGATATGATAAGAATAACACGCGTAAAATATAGTGTCCCACGATGAATTCACGGTAATGAGTGAACCGGCGCGAATCGAAAAACGGCGCATTACCGTACACCGGTATTGCGTAAATAAATCGCGGATATTTCGCGATTCGCCGCGGCTCATAATGGACTTATAATGAAGTCAATCTCCCCGGGGAAAAATATTCCGATCATTAAAAATGAAACGTCGGCCGCAGCGCGATTAACTCCCTGATGCACTTCGGGAATCATAATTGACCAATATGTGATTTTTTCGCACCCATTCAACCTCGCGCGTACCTGATGCTCTGTGATGCCTCCGTTTAACAAAACTTTAAAGTTATATCCGATTATTGCATGGGAATACTTGATAATTTTTTAAAACAATTCTTTAAAACGTAATATTTTAAAACGTATAGCGGAAAACCGGATGCGAAGCTTGTACGTAAAGATCTTGAAGATTACATTGGACGGGAATTTTTGCCCAGCGTGACCTAATTTAAAAAACTAGCTTAATTACATTAAAACGAGCGAAAGGAAAGAAGCGATTGCGTGGTCTCCGAACGACAAATGGAAAAAGGAAACGAGCACACTTTTGAAGATTGCATACAGATTTAAACAATTTAACAATCGCGCACGACGATAAAAAGCTTTCGGTGTCTCGCACATTTATCAAGAGCGACTTTCGGCAATCTCGAAAAAATGCAAGAAGAACCGAGCGCGTTTTACCGCGATGCGAGACCTCTCAAATTGTCCAAATCAGTTTTGTTCAAGCACCATCTTTTATTTCGCGATGGGACGCGCACGACAAAGAGGGTGAGGCTGATTAGGGGTTGATCGGGGGGTAGTTTGAGGTGTTTATGCGTATCGTTTTAAACGTATGTGACAACACGTTTGTCTCGGTGGCGCGTATATGTGGGTAGGATCCTTAATTCAATCCGTACCTCCGTCTCGCCGCCGCCCTGGGTGCAAGGACGAGCGGTGCAGCTGCAGGCGATGGGGTCACCGCGGCCGCGGCGACCGCTGCAGCTGTAGCCGCCGATGGCGCCGCCGCTCCTAGCCAGCTCCACGGCATGGCCGGCAACCTGTATCCTGTTTTTGTCAGAGATTATTAGTGTTCCGTTATCGCTCCCGTGATCGCGCAATGGCGGGAGCGCAGTCTTAATCCACCCCTCGCTCGCGAAACTACGGAAAGCCGCGTCACGTCCGGCAGCGGTTGAGCACCCATGCAATCAGATTAATAATTAATAAACGACAGCGTGGTTATACCGGGGTCGCTCGAGAAATGTGGTCTTGCGTTACATAAAAAATAAGAGAGAAATTCTTTTTTTTTTTTTAAGCAAGTATTTCCCTCTAGATTCCTTTAGCTTAACGGTGTTGGAATTTAAACATATTCGTAAAAGTGCAGCCTCAAGACATAGGGGACCGACTTGCTAAATAATCACGCTATTAGTAATTTAAACTGAACTGTCGTTATTTGCGTGACTGCCGAACATGTCGCAGCTGCCCTGTCGAGAGAGTGGATTAAAGCCTCAGAATTCTGAGACTCACGGAACGCATTTTCAAAAATTATCAACGCTATGTTTTCATTACAACGATATTTAATGAACGTCAGAACCATTGTTGTGTTAATTTCAACGTTCCGTAAATAATTGGCGAGTTAATTCGATGCGGTTCAGACGGTCGTAAAATATCGTTGTCAATTAAAATTACGAGTAACGTTGCGCAAAGAAACGATTCAGTTGAACTAGTTATTTCATTAACAATTTTGTTAATTTTACGTTAAAATTATTTTGCACTGAAGCATTTGTCTACGCAATAAATATTTCGCAAGTAAATCACAAATATGAGTATCTTATCCTATTAATAATTGAGAGCGGATAATGGCATTTTCGGTGTCAGTTAGCGAGTTCTTTTTACATTATTTTGCTGCCGCTATAAATGATAATTATATCTGTGTTAATTTCTAACGAAAATATTCCGTTAGTCTATTTTGTATACTAATACGGGACATAAAAATAAAAATTATTATAGGAAGGATTGTCTGCAAACGAATGTGTTTCTTTTCACCGTCTACAAATTATCACGTAATTTATATTTACGTAAATTTGAGTTGACGAGTTGAAACAAATAAAATATGTGTACGTAATGATTGTGTACAATTTTGCTTGTGATTTAAATGGTTCAATTTGAATCCAAATTCTTTCTCTCTCTTTCTCTCTTTCTTTCCCATTTAACAGACTCGTAATAAAACCACTCGATATTATTGGAAATTCCGAACAAATGGATATAAAAATGATAATTAATGCGATAGCCGCGTGTATATGCGTATTGCGAATCGGATGTTACATAGTTACGTGCCCTTCAAAGTGCCGCTCGAAACACGTGATTTAATGTAATATCGATCTCTTTAAATGTAATTATTAGTCGATCGCGTAATAGTAACATCATTACCGAAATTACCTTGAATTACGCCAACTAGGCAATCGAAAAATACTCGTGCGAGCATTTATTTCCGGCGTCGACGCTTTAATGTAATGCAAATATAATGAGAAAAAACTTGCGCAATAAATTTC